>NC_092248.1:14476267-14597950 GCF_036320965.1 Panulirus ornatus
CACAAAATCTTTTTCACTCCATCTTTCCACCTCCAATTTGGTCTCCCTCTTCTCCTCGTTCCCTCCACCTCCGACACATATATCCTCTTGGTCAATCTTTCCTCACTCATTCTCTCCATGTGACCAAACCATTTCAAAACACCCTCTTCTGCTCTCTCAACCACGCTCTTTTTATTTCCACACATCTCTCTTACCCTTACGTTACTTACTCGATCAAACCACCTCACACCACACATTGTCCTCAAACATCTCATTTCCAGCACATCCATCCTCCTGCGCACAACTCTATCCATAGTCCACGCCTCGCAACCATACAACATTGTTGGAACCACTATTCCTTCAAACATACCCATTTTTGCTTTCCGAGATAATGTTCTCGACTTCCACACATTCTTCAAGGCTCCCAGAATTTTCGCCCCCTCCCCCACCCTATGATCCACTTCCGCTTCCATGGTTCCATCCGCTGCCAGATCCACTTCCAGATATCTAAAACACTTCACTTCCTCCAGTTTTTCTCCATTCAAACTCACCTCCCAATTGACTTGACCCTCAACCCTACTGTACCTAATAACCTTGCTCTTTTTCACATTTACTCTTAACTTTCTTCTTTCACACACTTTACCAAACTCAGTCACCAGCTTCTGCAGTTTCTCACATGAATCAGCCACCAGCGCTGTATCATCAGCGAACAACAACTGACTCACTTCCCAAGCTCTCTCATCCCCAACAGACTTCATACTTGCCCCTCTTTCCAAAACTCTTGCATTCACCTCCCTAACAACCCCATCCATAGACAAATTAAACAACCATGGAGACATCACACACCCCTGCCGCAAACCTACATTCACTGAGAACCAATCGATGTGGTATACCGGGGTTGACGTGCTGTCAGTGGATTGAATCAGGGCATGTGAAGCGTCTGGGGTAAACCATGGAAAAATGTGTGAGGCCTGGATGTGGAAAGGGAGCTGTGGTTTCGGACATTATTACATGACAGCTAGATACTGAGTGTGAACGAATGAGGCCTTTGTTGTCTTTTCCTAGCGCTACCCCGCACACATGAGGGGGGAGGGGGATGGTATTTCATATGTGGTGAGGTGGCAATGGGAATGAATAAAGGCAGACAGTGTGAATTGTGTGCATGGGTATATATGTATGTGTCTGTGTGTGTATATATATGTGTACATTGAGATGTATAGTTATGTATATTTGTGTGTGTGGACGTGTGTGTATATACATGTGTATGGGGGTGGGTTGGGCCATTTCTTTCGTCTGTTTCCTTGCGCTACCTCGCAAACGCGGGAGACAGCGACAAAGCAAAATAAATAAAATATCTACATTTACATACACACATATACATGTACTTTTACACATATAATCAAGTACTTGTTCATACTTGCTTACCTTCATCCATTCCTGTTGCTGCCCTGCTCCACAGGAGACCATCTCTACCCCCTGCTTCAGCTAGGTAGCACCAGGAGAACAGACAAAAAAAGGCCACATCTGTTCACATTCAGTCTCTAGCTGTGACATGTAATGCACCAAAACAGAAATAGGTTTTATTACTTTTGTCTCCTTGTTTCTTGCCGTCCACATATATATCACATTATATCTTCTCACTGGAACCCAGTGTTTAGTGGTTTTAAGCATATGCAGTTTAGGGTATAATAGAGGGGCATTGAGTATTCAGTAAGTTGAATGGTAATGATGAAGTTGTGGAGCTGTGTGTGAAAAAGGACTGGTGAATGGGTATACATGGTTTGAAAAAGAGGGACAGACACAAGTATATGTAAGTGGGAAAGATGGTAAGTGGGCATTGTTGAATTACATATTACTTGGTAGATTTGCAAAAGAATGTGAATATGCTGAGAGGGGCAGTAGGCGAGATGTCAGATCATTACTTCATGAAAGCAGTGACGAAGATTAGTTGAGATTTTTTGGAAAAGAGGAAATGACATGAATGAGGAAAGGATGTTGAAGGTAAAGGAGCTTGGAAAAAAGAGACATGCGAAGAAACATCTGGAGAGATTGAGTGTAGAGAGGCAAAAGGTGAGAGAAAATGAAGGAAAGGGTATGTGTGAGGGATGGGATATATTTAGAAAAGCAGTGCTGGCATATGTAAGAGAAGTGTGTTGCATGCAGAAGGTTGGAGGCAGGCAGGTGAGGAAGGGTAGTGAGTGGTGAAATAATGAAGTTGCTAATGAAAGAGAAAAGAGAGATGTATAGGCAGGACATACAGGGAATTAACAGGAGTGGTACAAGAGAGCACCAAAGGGTGCAGGGGCTGAAAAAGAAGGTAAATGAGTGTTTGGGTAATAAGTCTCAGCAAATTTCAGGGTGGATGAGATGTGTTGAAAGGGTTTTGATAGTGTGAGAAAAATGAGAACAAATGGAAACATCTGTGAAGGGGCAAATGGGGAAGTGGTAACAGCCAGTGATGGGGTGAAGAGGAGATAGAGTGAGTACTTTGAAGGATTTTTGAGTTTGATAATAGGGTGGCAGATGTAGGGTGTTTAGACCAGGATGGTATGCAGAATGAGTCATGGCAAGTGATATGGGGTAAAGGGAAGAAGTGGCAAAAGTCATGTGTAGGATGAAATGTGGCAGGGCGGCTGGAGTGGATGGTAGTGTAGTTGGATTTCTTAAGAAATTGCATGACTGATTTTGGTTGGTTAGTCAGGATATTACTCTATGTATAGATCTTAGTGAAGCGCCTGAAGATTGACAAAATGCAAGTACTGTTATTGTAAGGCGAGGGGGTCAAAGGTGAGTGTTTGAATTACAGAGGTATTAGTTTTAGTGTACCAGTTAAGCTGTATGGACAAGTGTTGATTGAGAAGGTGGTGGCATGTACAGAGCATCAGATTTGGGAGTAATAGTGTGACTCCAGGATTGGAAGAGGTTTTGTGGGTCTAGTTTTTGCTTAAAAGAATGTGTGTAAGAAACTCCTACAGAAACAAGTATTTATATGTGGTATTTATGGATCTGGAGAAAGCGAATGATAGAGTTAATAAAGATGCTTTTTTGAAGGTTCTACCAGTACATGGTGCAGAAGGTATAGTAATCCCAGTGATCTTTCGATGCAAAGCATGAGGCTATAGACAAAAATGTTTGGAGGAAGTTGCTTGTGGAAATGAAACACATGAGGACAGTATGTGAAGTGAGGAGGGTTAATCAGGTAAGTAATAATAGAATAAGAGAGAGATAAGGTGAAAAGAAGAGCTTAGTTGAGAGAGTTGCGGAGGATGTGTTGAGGTGATTGGGACATATGGAGAGAATGAGCGAGGAGAGGTTGATAGAGAGGATATATGTATCAGGAGTGGAGAGGACAAAGAGGAGGGGGAGACCAAATTGTTGATGGAAGGGTGGAGTGAAAAATATTTTGAGTGTGAGTGCTCAACTCTGAACATACAGGAGGATGAAAGGCATTCATTGGATAGAGGGAATTGGTGTGATGTATACAAGGGTCACATGCCATCATTGGACTGAACTAGGCGTATGGAGCAGCTGCAGCAAACCATGGAAAGGTCTTTGGGGCCTGGTTGTGGACAGGGGGCTGTGATTTTGGTGTATTACACTTGACAGCTTAAGAAGGGATGGGAGAGAATAAGGCCTTTTTGTCGACTGTTCTTGGTGCTACCTTGCTAATGCAAGAAATGGCAAACAGGTGTGGAAAAAAAAAAAATGATGATTTTGCAAAATGGAGAAAAATTGTAGCCAGATTTTCAAGGCATTTTGAAAGAAATCCTTGATGTCATACTGAAAGAGAGCATATTTGTAAGATGTTCAGAATTTAAGTACAGATGCTTTTAGGTCATGCTTAGGATATTAGTGTAGTGCATAATTGGTGTTCTGTAATGGAAACAAGGATAGATAGTGCTTCAGTGTTGGACTGAGGAAGCAAATATAGGAATATATCTTGAGTTACAAGTGCATTAAGGTTGCTGGAAAGAATGATGAAGCGCAAAAGGTTAATGACAAAGGAGGTGTTGTGTGGGTTAAATGGGAGGCATTATTATTAAATTAAGCAGAGGAATAGTGATGGTGATGTTGAATTGAAATAGGGTAGAAATATTTGTTGTAGATATTTAGTTCCTTTGCATGTCTCCTTCATATTGTGGTGTAACTTGCAGGGGAAGCCACCCATACCTGACAGGCTTGGCTGTAGCTGGAGGTATTTTCTACTGGGGTGCTGAGGGGGCTGTATTGGGGCCAATGTTGTTATGCATCCTCAAGGTAGCCACTAATATCTACTCCACGCTCATTCAGTCCCCAGGAGACATCACCCGGCGCTTTGGCAAACTTCGAAGGTTAGTATATCCTCCTTGGTTTGTAGAAAGTAAGGTCTACTCAGAAACATATTGAATGTTTTCATGCATTGGAGGTTTAACTGTTTTTACCTTTAGGAAAAAGTATTTGTACAATGGATACAGTGATTTTACAAGCATTGGTCTCTAAAGAAATGGCCAAATGTGTTACTAGGCATAAATTGATATTGTCAACTCTTTGTATTATGCTTAACGAAAAATATTAAGTTTGGTGTGTTCCAAATGAGCAGTGTTGCATCAGATACAAATGTGTAAGCTGTTGTTGACATTACCTCGTTCATGCAGGAAATAGGCAAATGAACATGGTAAAAGATTTATGCACAATACTAAGGGTTGACGCATTGGTTATATTTAGTGACAGTTTTGGCCATGTCTTAAGAGATCAAGGCTTATGTAACAATTCTATCCATTAACTAAATACAGTAGTAGGATGCTAAATGAAAATCATTTTAGAAGTATAAAGGTTACCTTCTCTTAGAAGCACTGATATTTGGAGCATTTTCAGACAGTTTTATTTTATCCAAAATATTATTGGTGTTTATGTGTATTTTGTGGAAACTTTCATTTAGTGCATGAGTACTGCAGTAACATTTTTATTTGGTGACCTGCAGGATAGTTGTTATGACTAACTAGCAGTACACTATTTTGGTATATTAGATTTTAGTATTTTTATATTTTGATGAAACAGAATAATGGTAAATGGTATGTAAGCATCTGTAAAACATGTTAATAGAGGCTGCATCGAAGATTTGTAACTATAAGAATGTATCAGCAGGGTTGAGAAAAATAGGAAGAGCACATTGAAACAGTGATGCAAGAATTCTGGTTGATGAGAAGAGGTGTGAAAGGAGAAACTGAGTGCATAGAATAATGATAAAGAAAAGGCAAAGAGTGCAGAATATAAGCTGTAAGATAAGGGGTTTGAGTGTGTTAAGTTTATGGAGTTTAGGTAAAGATAAGGGAAATTTAAGGGAGCGTGCTGGGAGTTAGCTGCCTAGATTCCTCATTAACCCACAAATGATCGCAGTGGATGGTCGTACACCTTCCATTTGTACTTGCAACATGTAGCCATGGCCTCACCTGTACCTGGGATTGGCCACTTCAATTAATGTGTTTTTCCCAATCTAGGAATGTGTAACTCGTAATTCATAAGAGAATAATGGTTTTGGTATTTTTTTACTTAGTCTTATAGATTGAAAAGCTACAAATCTTTTTGCATATAGCAAGTTGCCAGCTTATGTTGTCAGATTCTCATTTCAGATTTAATAAAAACTTTCTATATAACTTGTGCTAGACTGATATGTCATTTTAACCCTCTGATTTTGGCCACTCCAAATATGGCATTGAAGGTGCCCACAGTGTGACACTGAAAGATAAAAAAAAAAATTCTATCAATTTTTTGTCTTACCATTTGAAGCCTATTTTTTCTGAAATAGATAATGTGCAGTATGTAAAAATAAAGTAAAACTCTATTTACATATGTACAGAACTTCCATAACAAACAATATTCATGCTGTAATGCTTTTGGCTTACTGCTCCAGAGTTATATTTTCCAAAACAAATATAATAACAGTATGGTAGAGAAATGGTCAGTTTTCATTTTTTGAAAGATAATCTTATATTAAATATATTGTAACCTTTTCCAGGAATCCTACAATTTCTTGAGAGCAGTAATGGAAACAGGTAAATGTAGTTACCTATTGATACTGTAAATATTTGAAGTAGACTATGCATGCTGTAGCAAACACTCTGAAGAGACTAGAATTGTGGTATATCAACTTTAAGATTGTAAGCTATATTACAGCATGAAGATTGAATTTGGAATTAGCTGTTGGTATTTCTTTAAAAACTACACCTGGAACA
The DNA here is from genome assembly GCF_036320965.1 of Panulirus ornatus. NCBI lineage: Eukaryota > Metazoa > Arthropoda > Malacostraca > Decapoda > Palinuridae > Panulirus > Panulirus ornatus. Next base: position 14,482,459 of record NC_092248.1, read on the forward strand.
CAGAAGTAATACATTTGCCAGACATTGCCAAAATATAGTAGTCACATTCTTTTATAACAAGAATTCAGGTTATACTGTTTGTTTCTCTGTAGCTATATGGGTGTTATCTCTTTAACACACACACACACACACACACACACTCACACACACACACACACACACACACACACATTTATTTGTAATTGCCCCAAGACCAATTTCTATGAAAGAGTCTTAGTGTTACCTAGGACCTTTCTTAGGAAACCTGCTACCATAGTTTGCCCTGTTCTCAGTTGCAGGGAAATGTAAATTCCTATGGAGTAAGATCTTTGACTGTATTCCCAATGATACAGCCATCCCAAAGGTGACTTTTCACCCATAGCATAACCTAAAGCAGGTAGTTTGGTGACAGCAACATATGTATTATTATTATACTTGATCGCCGTTTCCTGCGTCAGCGAGGTAGTGCCAGGAGACAGACAAAAAACGACCTATACACATTTTTTCTTTTTTATACTATTTGCCATTTCCCGCATTAGCGAGGTAGCGTTAAGAACAGAGGACTAGGCCTTTGAGGGAATATCCTCATCTGGCCCCCTTCTCTGTTCCTTCTTTGAGAAAAACAAACAAACAAAACAAGAGGGGAGGATTTCCAGCCCCCCGCTCCCTTCCCTTTTAGTCGCCTTCTACGACACGCAGGGAATACATGGGAAGTATTCTTTCTCCCCTATCCCCTAACATATACATACTGTAGATATGATGATCACACTAGTCTGTGATGATAGTATGAAGGTGAAATCACACTTCAGTAGGAGTTCATACAATTGTATTTTATTTATTTTATTATACTTTGTCGCTGTCTCCCACATTAGTGAGGTAGCGCAAGGAAACAGATGAAAGAATGGCCCATCCTATCCACATACACATGTATATACATACACACCCTCACACGCACAAATACGTACCCGTACATTTCACCGTATACATATATATATACACTGACATACATATATACACAAGTACATATTCATATTTGCTGCCTTCATCTATTCCTGTCGCCATCCTGCCACACATGAAATAGCACTAGGAAAAGACAACAAAGGCCACATTCATTCACACTCAGTCTCTAGCTGTCATGTGTAATGTACTGAAACCACAGCTCCCTTTCCACATCCAGGCCCTACAAAACTTTCCATGGTTTACCCCATACGCTTCACATGCCCTGGTTCAATCTAGTGACAGCACGTCAACCCCAATATACCACATTGTTTCAATTCACTCTATTCCTTGCACGCCTTTCACCCTCTTGTATGTTCAGGCCCCAATCACTCAAAATGTTTTTCACTCCATCTTTCCACCTCCAATTTGGTCTCCCGCTTCTCTTCATTCCCTCTACCTCTGACACATATATCCTTTTTGTCAATCTTTCCTCACTCATTCTCTCCGTGTGACCAAACCATTTTAATACACCGTCTTCTGCTCTCTCAGCCACACTCTTTTCATTACCACACATCTCTCTTACCCCTTCATTACTTACTCGATCAAACCACCTCACACCACATATTGTCCTAATACATTTCATTTTCAACACATCCACCTCCTCCGCACAACCCTATCACAACCATGTAACATTGTTGGAACCACAATTCCTTCAAACATACCCATTTTGCTCTCCGAGATAATGTTCTCGCCCTCCACACATTCTTCAGTGCTGCCAGAACCATTGCCCCCTCCCCCACCCTGTTACTCACTTCCACTTCCATGGTTTCATCCACTACTAAATCCACTCCCAGATATCTAAAACACTTCACTTCCTCCAGTTTTTCTCCATTCAAACTTACCTCCCAATTGGCTTGTCCCTCAACCCTACTGTACCTAATAACCTTGCTCTTATTCACATTTACTCTCAGCTTTCTTTCACACGCTATACCAAACTCAGTCGTCAACTTCTGTAGTTCCTCACCCAAATCAGTCACCAGTGCTGTATCATCAGTGAACAACTAACTCACTTCCCAAGCCCTCTCATCCACAACAGACTGTATACTTGCCCCTCTCTCCAAAACTCTCGCATTCACCTCCTTAACAATCCCACACCATACAAATCAAACAGCCATGGAGTCGTCATACACCCCTGCCACAAACCAACATTCACTGGGAACCAATCACTTTCCTCTCTTCCTACTCATACACATGCCTTACATCCTTGATAAAAACTTTTCACTGCTTCTAGCAACTTACCTCCCACACCATACACTCTTAATACCTTCTGCAAAGCATCTCTATCAACTCTGTCATATGCCTTCTCCAGATCCATAAATGCTACATACAATTTTTTTTATTTACAGAAAAACCAGTGTAGCCACAGTAAGAGGGTTAATTATTAGTGTTCAGATGTATTGATATTTTGTTCATCTATTAATTTTCTTCCTTGTGTATCAGTTTTTAGAAATGTTTCATCCATGTTTATATTGTGTCAGTGTTGGATCCATGTTTATATACCCGCCTTGAAATAGGTAGCATCTAGTATTCTATGTGCCTGTCAAGTGAGGACTTAGGGCTAGCTAACACCTTGTATCTGTGCCAGTCTACTAAAGGCCATCAGTCAGCCTACACTGCCTTTTTGATGATTTTCCTTCTTGTTAAACAGAAAATAATTTATTGAATGCTACCTTGTGTAAATTTGAAGATGATGATGTGATTTTTAAATGGACTCATGTAGTTTTTTATTTTTTCCAGATCCCATAGTGAGATGAGCATCTAGCAATGAAGAGGGGAATGCATGAAATGGCTCGCTGTCTCAACATTTCAGCTTTTTACACCTTAAAGATTTAATGCAGTGCAGGATTCAGTAATTGAGACATATGCCTAGTACTCCTGTTCATTCTCAGATTTTGGATTCCTTTCCATGGTCATTGATGAAGCTTTTTAAAAGTATAGGGATGTCTTGTGAAATAAATGAAGAAAGACATGAAAGATAACAGTAGAAGAAAGATGTGGATGTTAACAATTGTAGCAATGATCATATGGTTATTGTACATTGCATTATGAATGCTTTGCTAATTCGTTTCTGTTTACATCTAGTGGCAAGCTTAGAATCAGCCACCTGAACAGAGTATGGTTTGAAAGTGATTTTGCTTAAGTTTATCTTTCTTTTCTCCAATTTTTAGCTCCTCTAGGATTTGAATTTTTGCCACTGATATGCACAAAGTTAGAATTGTGAAGTTGTCTGCTAGAATAGAGATAACATTGTAAACTTTGTGGATGAACCTTGATGTTGATTAACATGCAAGTTATTCAGCCTTTTTCGGCTTTCAGAGGAGAATTAGAATGGTGCTCTTAGTGTTCAGTTATACTTATACAAACTTTCCTTTGCATCACAGCAACATAATCATTACTTTTATTAATAATTATGTCATAACAGGTGTGAGAATTTCCAGTATTCTGATTTTCAGATTAGCAAAAATCTTACCTATTGTCTGATATAGGGCATATGACAAAGGGGTTACTCTATACCATAGGTTACCAGTGATGGGTAATGATGGGGATATTCATGACCAAACATGTAGAGCCATGCAGTCTATAATTTACAATCCTGGACCAAGGCAGTTACACAGGAGGCTGGTTACTCTTTTTTGCATTGACCCTGGACGAATTAGCCTTTCTTTGGAGTATATTCAGAGTCTGGCATTTATTTACTTGTAACCCTAAATAATTAAGTGGGAGTACCATGTTTTGTGAGACCTCCAAGCAAAGACAGTCACCGAGATGGGAGGCTAAGCTCTGCTGTGTAAAACTTTGGACCAAGCCAGCTCCTGCCTAGAGAGTATATAGTCAAGCAGTTCATCACACAAACACCTAGACCAATTTATTCTTTCTGTTGGGCATCACCCAAGAGTTGTTGTCATAAATATTCTTGCAAAATGGCAGCATAATAATATTTAACATGAAATTAGATAAACCATCCTGGTAAAAAGCAGATGGATAAGATATGGAGATTTTCAAATCTGTTGTGATTTTAATATATTACTATTCTTGATCAAGAAACAGAGTTTGCAGTCTCTCATGCCACTTGCTTCTTGTCCGTCCCATTAATGATATGCAAATTGCTACTATGATTTTAGAAAATTATATGTGATTGATATATAAAGTTAAACCAGTGAAATTATAAGAGCTTCATTGTTTTGTGAGAGGGGAGTAAGTGTGGATCGATGTGAAGAAGTACCTTTGCACTGGTGCCAGCAGGAAAACAGGTTTTAGCCACTTGCCTATAAGACTATAACATGATCAACTGTTGGACAGTGTGAGAAAGTACGCCCTTCTTTTGGTTCCCAAGGAAGGTGACATTTGAAGCTGGTTATGAATATTTTACAGATTTTTTTGAGTATTGTAGATATATATAAAGGAAAAATTTGACTCTTCCTCCATTATATGTTTATTGTACATTATAAACATTTCTTTGAAATGGTTGTTATTTATTACTATTATTTATGTTATTATTATTAGTATAATACTTGATCACCGTTTCCTGTGTCACCAAGGTAGCATCAGGAAACACGATGACCCATTCACTTGTATACACACATATAAACATACATGTACTCATACATATCAACATGTACACACATATACACATGTACATATTCATACTTGCTTGCCTTCATCCATTCCTGGCACCACCATGCCCCACAGGAAACAGCATTGCCACCCCTGCATCAGCAAGGTGTTATTGTACATAATTGAATGTCATATATAATGGATATTTATTGATCATAAGCAGAGTATTAATGACTTATGTTGGAAAAGAACAAATTGGGTTGCAGAAGGGAAGAGTGTGTATCAGATTTTTGCATGTAGAACAGTGGAAAAAGTTTTTGCAAGAGTGAAGAAATAGTGTGCTGCATATATGGATTTAATGAAAGATATATCATAACGTGAATAGGAAGGCACTTTGATAAGTTTTGACTTCTTATGTTGTGTATGGAAAACAGTTCTGCCTCTTTATCTATGTATGTCTTTGATGCCTGTTCCCTCCTGGAACTTCCTTAAGGCATTGGCAATAGAATCTCCTAAACTAGTGAACTCCTGTGCCACTTAGCCTTAACAAGCCACTAGCTGAGGGCACCTCTAGTGCAGTGCTTACAGAGGCTATTACTCACTACTTCTACCTAGTGCTCCTGCTTGATGTTTCTACTTACTACCTGCACCTAATGCTCCTGCCTAAATGTTCCTACGTGTTACTTTTATCTGTTGCTCCTACCATTTTGCTAAAAGGCAGGGCTAGTGCATAGTGCTTACCACAGGAAAATCTCAAGTTATGAAGAATGAGCTGTGTGAGTTAAGTGTTGTCAAGTTTTATGTATGGCAAGAAGAGATTGTGTTTGTGGACAGAATTCCAGTAATCCTCATGTGACTGAGGCAGAAAGAAATGACAGCTACCTACATCAACCATTGAATTGCTGACTCATGCAACTGTCACTAACCCTCCTGATACCCATTCGGATATTACTGTTGTATGCTATTAAGGGCTTATATGATAGTAGTGGTGTGTATGTGTGAGAGTAAGTGGGTAGAAAACTGGTCTAAATTGAATGTAGGAGCAGATCAAGGTTGTATGATAGAAAAGAGGTTATTCACTTATTTTTTTTTTTTTTAGATTAGGCATCACATGAGATGAGAATGAAGTGGTGTTGAGTGGTGAATTGAAAGTTAAGCAGATGATGCTGTGTTGTTAGCTGCATCAGAGGAAGAGATGGATGAAATGGTTGGCCATTTTAGTGATGTAGATAGAAGGATAGTGAAAATGATTGTGAATAGAAATAAAAGAACTAGCATTTAAAAAGGAAGGGAGGTCAGATTTTTAAGATTAATTTGCATGATATTGTGAATGAATTTAGATGTTGGGGAGTGAAGTAATGGATGCAGCAACAGAAAAAGTCAGTTTTTGTCAGTTTTCACTTAAACTCATCTTCAAGAAAACATTAACCAAGGTTAGTTCATGCTAGGCATTACTGGACTCTGCCTGCATTTAGTAAAACTGTCACCTTCGATGAGGTTGCATCATTATTAGTGTATGTAAAGAAATACAGTCATGTTGGACCTCTCTCTCTGAAGCATTCCATCCTTTCTGTTCTACTAAGTGTAGCATTCTCGGGGGTTATATACAGTCTTTAGATAAAGATCTTGTCTAATGAGATTAGTATGTAAAATCATCTGTGTAAAGGAACTGAAAGGAACACCTTGTAGATGAGTTTAATGACTTACAACCCAATAAGTCATTGAATAGCTGTAATAGTAGGTTTGGTGAATTACAACTTTTGTTTGGTGAATTACAACTTCTTTTAGTTTATGTATGACCATAGTGATTTTCTTGAAGTAAAACCAGTTTACTTAACCTTCATTCTTGATTTATTATTTTATTTTTTATTTTGCTTTGTCGCTGTCTCCCGCGTTAGCGAGGTAGCGCAAGGAAACAGATGAAAGTATGGCCCAACCCGCCCACATACACATGTATATACATACATGTCCACACACGCAAAATATACATACCTATACATCTCAATGTACACATATATATACACACACAGACATATACATATATACACATGTACATAATTCATACTGTCTGCCTTTATTAGTTCCCATCGCCACCTCGCCACACATGGAATAACGACCCCCTCCCCCCCTCATGTGTGCGAGGTAGTGCTAGGAAAAGACATCAAAGGCCCCGTTCGTTCACACTCAGTTTCTAGCTGTCATGTAATAATGCACCGAAACCACAGCTCCCTTTCCACATCCAGGCCCCACAGAACTTTCCATGGTTTACCCCAGACACCTAACATGCCCTGGTTCAATCCATTGACAGCACGTCGACCCCGGTATACCACATTGTTCCAATTCACTCTATTCCTTGCACGCCTTTCACCCTCCTGCATGTTCAGGCCCCGACCACTCAAAATCTTTTTCATTCCATCCTTCTACCTCCAAGTTGGTCTCCCACTTCTCCTCGTTCCCTACACCTCTGACACATATATCCTCTTGGTCAATCTTTCCTCACGCATTCTCTCCATGTGACCAAACCATTTCAATACACCCTCTTCTGCTCTCTCAACCACACTCTTTTTATTATCACACATCTCTTACCCTTACATTACTTACTTGATCAAACCACCTCACACCACAAATTGTCCTCAAACATCTCATTTCCAACACATCCACCCTCCTCTGCACAACTGTATCTATAACCCACGCCTCGCAACCATATAATATTATTGGAATCACTAATCCTTCAAACATACCCCTTTTTGCTTTCCGAGATAATGATATCGTCCTTCACACATTTTTCAACGCTCCCAGAACTTTCGGCCCCTTCCTCCACCCTGTGACTCACTTCTGCTTCCATGGTTCCATCTGCTGCCAAATCCACTCTTTGATATCTAAAACACTTCACTTCCTTTAAAAGTATTTATGAAATAATTTTGTACAAAGGAGGCAGGAATTTTGATCTTTGCTGTTATTATAGTTGTCTGCTTTGGTGGTGGCACAAGAAGCTTTATTGAAAAACTGTAATGTTGATGCATTGCTTTACTGGTGTCCTTTACTAATCTTGATCACATAATTACTTATGTGTCTGTGTTATCAAATTTAAATGTGAAAAACATTTTACAAATGGAGTTTTTGTTTTTTATTCATTATGGTTGTGTTCATTGTTGGGAAAGAATAATTTCCGTAAACCTGTTTCATTTGTATTTCCTGTCTTTGGCACTCATGAACATTATTAAACGCTGATCTGTTTGGGTATTGACTGTGACAGGAGAGTTAATGTAGATCTTGATTCTACACTGGAAAAGCACTTTGGTGACAAGAGAACTCCAAGCGTTTTAATTGGGTAAAATAAGGAGTGGCTTAGAAAGCAGAAAAGTTTTGCGTTATGTATCATAAAACATAAGAAACTAATCTACTTAATTATGTTACTGACTGCTCATAGGGTCATTGAGCATGATGACTATGATGCAGATTCTTTCAGATCAAAATTGAGATATAAAGCTGTTGAATAATACTGTAATGGTTTTATAAATGATAAGAGGTAAAAATATGAAGTTGGTAATTAGCAAGGACTAGTGTGTTTAGAATGTTTCTAAGATATCTTTAGGAGGTTTGTTATTTACACATTTAGCATGCTTTACTCTTACAGTATGATAATTTCAGCTTTATTTTTCCATAATTTGCTGTTAAGTATTTCTTAACATTGGTTAACATTCATAACTCATATACCAACCTCCTAAAAAGAACTCCCATGCCAGCACCTTATTGATATATATGCATTGATCATCATAGTACAGATATTTTACCTTTGAGGGAAGTGATGCAAAGACTATATATGTAACAGGAAGTTTCATGTATTTATGAATGCTGCACTTAGTGTACAATTTGAAACGGTTGTGGAAATTGTCTTATGAGAGGTATATTGCAACTGATCTTATGCCAACTTATCATGTAAATTGCTGTGTAAGGTGTTTATACATGTTATATTTATTTATTTATTTTGCTTTGTCGCTGTCTCCCGCGTTTGCGAGGTAGCGCAAGGAAACAGACGAAAGAAATGGCCCAACCCACCCCCATACACATGTATATACACACACGTCCACACACGCAAATATACATACCTATACATCTCAATGTACACATATATATACACTCACAGACACATACATATATATATATACACCCATGCACACAATTCACACTGTCTGCCTTTATTCATTCCCATCGCCACCTCGCCACACATGGAATACCATCCCCCTCCCCCCTCATGTGTGCAGGGTAGCACTAGGAAAAGACAACAAAGGCCTCATTCGTTCACACTCAGTCTCTAGCTGTCATGCAATAATGCTCGAAACCACAGCTCCCTTTCCTCATCCAGGCCCCACACAGCTTTCCATGGTTTACCCCAGACGCTTCACATGCCCTGATTCAATCCACTGACAGCACGTCAAACCCGGTATACCACATCGATCCAATTCACTCTATTCCTTGCCCGCCTTTCACCCTCTTGCATGTTCAGGCCCCGATCACTCAAAATCCTTTTCACTCCATCTTTCCACCTCCAATTTGGTCTCCCACTTCTCCTCGTTCACTCCACCTCCAACACATATATCCTCTTGGTCAATCTTTCCTCACTCATTCTCTCCATGTGCCCAAACCATTTCAAAACACCCTCTTCTGCTCTCTCAACCACGCTCTTTTTATTTCCACACATCTCTCTTACCCTTACATTACTTACTTGATCAAACCACCTCACACCACACATTGTCCTGAAACATCTCATTTCCAGCACATCCACCCTCCTGCGCACAACTCTATCCATAGCCCACGCCTCGCAACCATACAACATTGTTGGAACCACTATTCCTTCAAACGTACCCATTTTTGCTTTCCGAGATAATGTTCTCGACTTCCACACATTCATCAAGGCTCCCAGGATTTTCGCCCTCTCCCCCACCCTATGATTCACTTCCGCTTCCATGGTTCCATCCGCTGCCAGGTCCACTCCCAGATATCTAAAACACTTTACTTCCTCCAGTTTTTCTCCATTCAAAATTACCTCCCAATTGACTTGACCCTCAACCCTACTGTACCTAATAACCTTGCTCTTATTCACATTTACTCTTAACTTTCTTCTTTCACACACTTTACCAAACTCAGTCACCAGCTTCTGCAGTTTCTCACATGAATCAGCCACCAGCGCTGTATCATCAGCGAACAAGAACTGACTCACTTCCCAAGCTCTCTCATCCACAACAGACTTCATTCTTGCCCCTCTTTCCAAAACTCTTGCATTCACCTCCCTAACAACCCAACCCCTACAAATTAAAGTGCCTGTCAAGTGGGGACTTAGGGCTAGCTAACCCTTGTATCTGTGCCGGGTCTACTAAAGGCCATCAGTAGCCTCCCACTCCCTTTTTTTGATTTTTTTTCCTTTTTGTTAAACAGAAAATAATTTATTGAATGCTACCTTTTTGAAAATTTGAAGATGGGGAGGTGATTTTTAAAGGGGACTAATGTAGTTTTTTTTTTTTTTCCAGATCCCATAGTGAGATGAGCATTTTTAGCAATGGGGGGGAATGCATAAAATTTGGTCGCTGTCTAACATTTCGCTTTTTTTAAAACCTTAAAGTTTTTAATGCAGTGGGATTCAGTAATTGGGGCAAAATCCCTTATTTTACTCCTGTTCTTTTCGTTTTTGGATTCCTTTCCAGGTAAATTGATGAAAGCTTTTTAAAAGTATGGGGGTTGCCCTTGGGTGGAAATAAATGAAGAAAACATGAAAGAAAAACAGTAGAAAAAAGGATTTTGGGATTTTTAAAACAATTTTTAGCAAGGGATCATTGGTTTTTGGGTTACTTTTGGGGTTTTTAAATTGCTTTGCAAATTTTCGTTTTTTTTTTACTTCTAGTGGCAAGCTTAAAAATCACCCACCTGAAAAAGGGGTAGGGGTTTGGGAAAGTGTTTTTGGTTTTAAGTTTATCTTTTTTTTTTCCCCAAATTTTTTTGCCCCTTTCTAGGATTTAAATTTTTTGCCACTGTTAGGGCACAAAGTTAGAATTGTGAAGTTGTCTGCTAGAATAGAATAACATTGTAAACTTTGTGGATAAAAACCTTGAGGGTTGAAAAAACATGCAAGTTTTCGGCCTTTTTGGGGTTTTTCAGAGGAGAATTAGGGAATGGGGGGGCCTCTTAGTTGTTCATTTTAAAATTTTTACAAACTTTCCTTTTTGGGCATCACAGAAACTTAATCTTTACTTTTTTTTAAATAATTATGTCATAACAGGTGTGAAAATTTTCCCAAATTTTTATTCTGATTTTTCGTTTTTAGAAAAAAATCTTCCCTTATTGTCTGTTTTATAGGGCATTTTGACAAAGGGGTTACTCTATCCCATAGGTTACCAGTGATGGGAAATGAGGGGGAAATATTCATGCCCCAAACATGTAGGGGCCATGCAGTTTTTAAAATTTTTACAAACCCTGGACCAAGGCAGTTAACAGGAGGCTGGTTACTTTTTTTTGGCTTTGGGACCCTGGACAAATTTTACCCTTTTCCCTTTGGAGTATATTCAGATTTTCTGGAAATTTATTTACTTGAAACCCAAAATTTAATTTTAAGTGGGAGTAAATGTTTTGTGAAAACCTCCAAGCAAAGACAGTCACCGAGATGGGGGGCCCTAAGCTTTTGCTGGGGGTAAAATTTTGGGAAAACCCAAGCCAGCTCTGCCTAGAGAGTATATAGTCAAGCTTTTCCCTTTCACCCCAAAACACCTAAAACCAAAATTTTTTTTTTCTTTTGGGGGGCTTCCCCCAAGAGTTGTTGCCCTTTAAAATTTTCTTGAAAAATGGCGCAAAATTTTAATTTTTTTAACATGAAATTAGAAAAAACCCACCCTTTTTTTAAAAAAGCAGATGGATAAGATTTGGAGATTTTCAAATTTTGTTGTGTTTTTAAATATTTACTTTTCTTGATCAAGAAACAGGTTTGCAGTCTCTTTTGCCATTTGGTTTTGCCCTTTTTTTAAAAGGGAATGAAAATTTTGTACTATGATTTTAAAAAAATTATATGTGTTTTTTTTTAAAATTAAAGGGTTAAACCATTTGAAATTATAAGAGCTTCATTGTTTTTTTGAGAGGGGAGAAAGTGTGGACCCGATGGGGAAAATTCCTTTGCCTGGTGCCAGCGGGAAAAAACAGGTTTTACCCCAACTTGCCTTTTAAGACTAAAACTTGATAAACTTTTGGGACGTGTGGAAAGTACGCCCTTTTTTTGGTTTTCCCAAGGAAAGGTTTACATTTGGCTGGTTTTTGAATTTTTTACAGATTTTTTTGAGTATTGTGGGATTTTTTAAAAAGGAAAAATTTAAACCTTCCCCCTTTATTTTTTTTATTGTACATTATAAACCCTTTTTCTTTGAAATGGTTGTTATTTTTTTTCCTATTATTTATGTTTTTTTTATTAGTATAATATTGATCACCTTTTCCTTTTTTGTCACCAAGGTTTTGCATCGGGAAAACCGAGGGCCCCATTCATTGAAATACCACATTTTTAAACATACATGTACTCATACATATCAACATGTACACACTTTTACACATTTTACTATTCTACTTGCCCTTTCCTTTATCCATTCCTGGCACCACCATGCCCCACAGGAAACAGCATTGCCACCCCCTTTTCTTTTGGGAAGGGTTTTTGTAATAATTGAATTTTCATATAAAATGGATATTTTTTGATCATAAAACAGAGGGTTTTTAAAGACTTATGTTGGAAAAGAACAAATTTTTGGGTTTCAGAAGGGGAAAAGTGTGTATTAAAATTTTTTTCATGTTTGGGCAGTGGAAAAAGGTTTTTTTTTCAAAAAGTGAAAAAATAGTGTGCTGCATATTTTGGATTTAAAAGAAAGATTATCATAAATGAATTGGAAGGGGACTTTGATAAATTTTGACTTTTTATGTTGTGTATGGAAAACGTTCTGCCTCTTTTTCTATGTTTGTCTTTTTGCCTGTTCCCTTTTTTTTTCCCGGAAATTCCTTAAGATTGGAAATTTGAATTCCTAAATAGTGAATCCTGTGCCCCTTAGCCTTAACAAGCCACTAGCTGAGGGCACCCTAGTGCAGTGCTTTTAAAAGGCTATTACTCACTACTTTTTTCTAGTGCTCCTGCTTTATGTTTCTACTTACTTCCTGCACCTAATGCCTCCTGCCTAAAAGTTCCTAGTTTTTACTTTTATCTGTTGCTCCTACCATTTTTTCTAAAAAAGGCCGGGTAGTGCATAGTGCTTACCACAGGGAAAAAACTCAAGTTATGAAGAATTTTGGTGTGTGAGTTAAGTGTTGTCAAGTTTTATGTATGGCAAGGGGAAAAGGGTTGTGTTTGTGGACAGAATTCGTTTTCCTCATGTGACTGGGGGGCAGAAAGAAAAGACAGCTACCTACATCAACCATTGAAATTGCTGACTCATGCAACTGTCACTAACCTCCCGATACCCCTTCGGATATTACTGTTGATGGGTATTAAGGGGTTATATGATAGTTGTGGTGTGTTTTTTTGTGAGAGGGAAGTGGGTAGAAAAATGGGTTTAAATTTTAATGTAGGAGCAGTCAAAGGGTTTTATGATAGAAAAGAGGGTTTTTCACTTTTTTTTTTTTTTTTTTTTTTTTTGATTTGGCATCCCTGAGATTTAGAATGAAGTGGTGTTGAGTGGTGAATTGAAAATTTTAAACAGATGATTTCTGTGTTGTTTGCTGCATCAGAGGAAGGGGATGGAATTTAAATGGTTGGCCATTTTAGTGATGTAGAAAAGAAGGAAAAGTGAAAATGATTGTGAAAAGAAAAAAAAAGAACTAGCATTTAAAAAAGGAAGGGAGGTCAGATTTTTAAGATTAATTTGCATGATATTTGAATGAATTTTGATGTTGGGGAGTGAAGTAATGGATTTCCCCCAACCCAAAAAAAAAAGTCATTTTTTGTCAGTTTTCATTTTAAAACTATCTTAAAGGGAAAAAAAATTTAACCAAGGTTAGTTCATGCTGGGAAATTTACGGGACTTGCCTCATTTAGTAAAACTGTCACCTTCGATGGGTTTTGCATCATTATTATTTGTATGAAAAAGAAATACAGTCATGTTGGACCCCCTCTCTCTGAAAAATTCCTTCCTTTCTTTTTTTCTACTAAGTTTTGAAATTTGGGGTTTTTTGATTTTTTTTTTTTATTTTTTTCTTTTAGATAAAGTTCTTTTTCTAATGGATTATTTGTAAAATCATCTGGGGAAAAGGGGAACGGGAAAGGAAAACCCTTGTAGATGATTTTAAATTTGACTTACAACCCAAAAGTTTTAATTTTAAAAAATTTAATTTAAATTTTTTAATTAAAATTTTTTTTTGGTAATTTAAAGGTTTGGTGAATTCAATTTTTTGTTTGGTGAATTAAACTTTTTTTTGTTTAGGTATACCATAGTGATTTTCTTGGGGAAAAAAACCAGTTTATTTTAACCTTCTTCTTGATTTTTTTTTTTATTTTTTTTTTGCTTTGTGGGGGGGCTCCCGCTTTTTTGCGGGTTTAGCGCAAGGAAACAGAGGGGAAAGTAGGGCCCCAAAACCCGCCCCTTTTAACAATTTTGTTTTTAAACCAAGCCCCAACCGCAAATTTTTACTTTTCCTTTTTCACCTTTTTTCACATTTAATCACAACAGACTTTTTCATATATTTTATGTACTTTTTTTCATACTGTCTCCTTTATTATTCCCATCCCACCTCCCCCACACAGGGTTTTTTTAACGACCCCCCCCCCCTCGGGGGTGCGAGGTATTTGCTAGGAAAAGACACAAACCCCCCGTTGGGTTCCCTGGGTTTCTTGCTGTCATGTAAAAATTTGCACCGAAACCCCCAGCCCCCTTTTCCCAAAATCCAGGCCCCACAGAACTTTCCAGGGTTTTTTTTTTTTACCCCAGACCCAAAAAATTTTGCCCGGGTTCAATCCATTGCCCGCACGTCCCCCCCGGTTTTACCACTTTGTTCCAATTCACTCTTTTCCTTGCAGCCTTTACCCCCCCCCCTGCATTTCGGCCCCGAAAATAAAAATTTCTTTTTCATTCCATTTTTCCACCCCCAAATTTGGTCCCCCACTTCTCCTGTTCCCTACCCCCTCTGAACATATATCCTCTTGGTAAATCTTTCCCCCCACGCATTCTCCCCAAAGGGTGCCCCAAACCTTTTAAAAAACCCACCCTTTTTCTGCTCTTCAACCACACTCTTTTTTTTTTATCACACTCTCTTCCCCTTACATTATTTAAACTTGTTTAAAAACCCCCCCTCACACCAAAAATTTTTTCCTCAAAATCTCTTTTCCCAAAACACTTTCCCCCTCCTTTTGCACAACTGTATCTAAAAAACCCACGCCCGAACCCAATTAATATTTATTGGAATACAAACCCTTAAAACATACCCCTTTTTGCTTTCCAAAGAAAAAAAAATTTGTTCCCCTTTCCCACACTTTTTTTCAAGGCTCCCGGGAATTTTGGGCCCCCCCCCCCCCCCTTATTCATTTCCCGCTTCCTGGTTCCATCTGCTGCCAAATCCACCCTTTGATATCTAAAAAAACCTTCACTTCCTTTAAAAGTATTTATGAAATAATTTTGTACAAAGGAGGCAGGAATTTTTATCTTTTTCTGTTATTATTGTTGTTTTTGCTTTGGTGGTGGCACAAGAAGCTTTATTGAAAAAATGTAATGTTGATGCATTGCTTTTTTTTGGGGTCCCTTTTCTAAAAACTTGTTTTCCCTAATTACTTTGTGTCTGTGTTTTTTCAAATTTAAATGTGAAAAAAAATTTTACAAATGGAGTTTTTGTTTTTTATTCTTTTTGGTTGTGTTCATTGTTGGGGAAAAAAATAAATTTTCCGGTTTTTAAAACCCGGTTTTTTTTTTGTTTTTCCTGGGCTTTGGCACTCAGAAAAATTTTTAAACGCTGATCTGTTTGGGTATTGCCCGTGGCAGGAGGTTAATGTAGATCTTGATTCTACATGGAAAAACACCCCTTTTGGGGACAAGAGAACTCCCAAACGTTTTAATTGGGGGAAAAAAAAGGAGTGGGTTAGGGAAAAACAGAAAAGTTTTTTCGTTATGTTTCATAAAACATAAGAAACTAATCTACTTTTAAATTTGTTACTGGGCGGTCATGGGTCATTGAGCATGATTTCTATGGGTGCAGATTCTTTTAGATCAAAATTGAGAAAAATAAAAACTGTTTTAATAAAACTGTAATGGTTTTATAAATGATAAGAGGTAAAAAAAATGAAGTTTTGGGAATTAGCAAGGATAGTGTGTTTAGAATGTTTCTAAGATATCTTTAGGAGGTTTGTTATTTTTCACATTTAGCATGCTTTACTCTTACAGTATGATTTAAATTTTAGGGGTTTATTTTTCCATTTTTTTTTTTTGCTGTTAAGTATTTTTAACATTGGTTAACATTCATTAAATCATTTTCCAACCCCCTAAAAAAAAACTCCCATGCCAGCACCCTTTTTGATATATATGATTGGGTCTTTATAGTACAGATATTTTACCCTTTTTGGGGAAATGATGCAAAAAACTATATTTTGTAACAGGAAGTTTCATGTTTTTTTATGAATGGCACTTAGTGTCAATTTGAAACGGTTGTGGAAATTGTCTTAGGAGGGGTATATTGCAACTGATCTTATGCCAAAAATTATATGGTTTAAAATTTCTGTGTAAGGTGTTTTTACCTGTTATATTTAAATTTTTTTTTTTTTGCTTTGTCGCTGTCTCCCGCGGGTTTTCGAGGTAGCGCAAGGAAACAGACGAAAGAAATGGGGCCCCCCCCCCCCCCCTACCCCATTTTTAATACCACACGTTTCCCCACCGCAAAATATTTCATTCCTTTACTTTCAAGGGACAATTTTTTATACCTCACAGACACATTTAATTTATATTTTTCACCCCTTTCACCAATTTTTACACTGTCTGCCTTTATTCTTTCCCCCGCCCCCCTCGCCACACAGGGGAAAACCACCCCCTCCCCCCTCAGGGGTGCAGGGTTGCACTAGGGGAAAAGACAACAAAGGGCCCCCATTCGTTCACATCAGTCTCAGCTGGCAGGAATAATGCTCGAAACCCAGCCCAAGGTTTGGGAAAAAAAAAAAAAAAAAACAAAAAAAATTTTAAAAAAAAAAATTAAAAAATTAAAAAAGAAAAAAAAAAAAAAAAAAAAAAAAAAAAAAAAAAATTTAAAGACAACAAAGGCCACATTCATTCACACTCAGTCTCTAGCTGTCATGTGTAATGTACTGAAACCACAGCTCCCTTTCCACATCCAGGCCCTACAAAACTTTCCATGGTTTACCCCAGACGCTTCACATGCCTTGATTCAATCCACTGACAGCACGTCAACCCCGGTATACCACATCGCTCCAATTCACTCTATTCCTTGCCCTCCTTTCACCCTCCTGCATGTTCAGGCCCCGATCACACAAAATCTTTTTCACTCCATCTTTCCACCTCCAATTTGGTCTCCCTCTTCTCCTCGTTCCCTCCACCTCTGACACATATATCCTTTTTGTCAATCTTTCCTCACTCATTCTCTCCGTGTGACCAAACCATTTTAATACACCGTCTTCTGCTCTCTCAGCCACACTCTTTTCATTACCACACATCTCTCTTACCCCTTCATTACTTACTCGATCAAACCACCTCACACCACATATTGTCCTAATACATTTCATTTTCAACACATCCACCTCCTCCGCACAACCCTATCACAACCATGTAACATTGTTGGAACCACAATTCCTTCAAACATACCCATTTTGCTCTCCGAGATAATGTTCTCGCCCTCCACACATTCTTCAGTGCTGCCAGAACCATTGCCCCCTCCCCCACCCTGTTACTCACTTCCACTTCCATGGTTTCATCCACTACTAAATCCACTCCCAGATATCTAAAACACTTCACTTCCTCCAGTTTTTCTCCATTCAAACTTACCTCCCAATTGGCTTGTCCCTCAACCCTACTGTACCTAATAACCTTGCTCTTATTCACATTTACTCTCAGCTTTCTTTCACACGCTATACCAAACTCAGTCGTCAACTTCTGTAGTTCCTCACCCAAATCAGTCACCAGTGCTGTATCATCAGTGAACAACTAACTCACTTCCCAAGCCCTCTCATCCACAACAGACTGTATACTTGCCCCTCTCTCCAAAACTCTCGCATTCACCTCCTTAACAATCCCACACCATACAAATCAAACAGCCATGGAGTCGTCATACACCCCTGCCACAAACCAACATTCACTGGGAACCAATCACTTTCCTCTCTTCCTACTCATACACATGCCTTACATCCTTGATAAAAACTTTTCACTGCTTCTAGCAACTTACCTCCCACACCATACACTCTTAATACCTTCTGCAAAGCATCTCTATCAACTCTGTCATATGCCTTCTCCAGATCCATAAATGCTACATACAATTTTTTTTATTTACAGAAAAACCAGTGTAGCCACAGTAAGAGGGTTAATTATTAGTGTTCAGATGTATTGATATTTTGTTCATCTATTAATTTTCTTCCTTGTGTATCAGTTTTTAGAAATGTTTCATCCATGTTTATATTGTGTCAGTGTTGGATCCATGTTTATATACCCGCCTTGAAATAGGTAGCATCTAGTATTCTATGTGCCTGTCAAGTGAGGACTTAGGGCTAGCTAACACCTTGTATCTGTGCCAGTCTACTAAAGGCCATCAGTCAGCCTACACTGCCTTTTTGATGATTTTCCTTCTTGTTAAACAGAAAATAATTTATTGAATGCTACCTTGTGTAAATTTGAAGATGATGATGTGATTTTTAAATGGACTCATGTAGTTTTTTATTTTTTCCAGATCCCATAGTGAGATGAGCATCTAGCAATGAAGAGGGGAATGCATGAAATGGCTCGCTGTCTCAACATTTCAGCTTTTTACACCTTAAAGATTTAATGCAGTGCAGGATTCAGTAATTGAGACATATGCCTAGTACTCCTGTTCATTCTCAGATTTTGGATTCCTTTCCATGGTCATTGATGAAGCTTTTTAAAAGTATAGGGATGTCTTGTGAAATAAATGAAGAAAGACATGAAAGATAACAGTAGAAGAAAGATGTGGATGTTAACAATTGTAGCAATGATCATATGGTTATTGTACATTGCATTATGAATGCTTTGCTAATTCGTTTCTGTTTACATCTAGTGGCAAGCTTAGAATCAGCCACCTGAACAGAGTATGGTTTGAAAGTGATTTTGCTTAAGTTTATCTTTCTTTTCTCCAATTTTTAGCTCCTCTAGGATTTGAATTTTTGCCACTGATATGCACAAAGTTAGAATTGTGAAGTTGTCTGCTAGAATAGAGATAACATTGTAAACTTTGTGGATGAACCTTGATGTTGATTAACATGCAAGTTATTCAGCCTTTTTCGGCTTTCAGAGGAGAATTAGAATGGTGCTCTTAGTGTTCAGTTATACTTATACAAACTTTCCTTTGCATCACAGCAACATAATCATTACTTTTATTAATAATTATGTCATAACAGGTGTGAGAATTTCCAGTATTCTGATTTTCAGATTAGCAAAAATCTTACCTATTGTCTGATATAGGGCATATGACAAAGGGGTTACTCTATACCATAGGTTACCAGTGATGGGTAATGATGGGGATATTCATGACCAAACATGTAGAGCCATGCAGTCTATAATTTACAATCCTGGACCAAGGCAGTTACACAGGAGGCTGGTTACTCTTTTTTGCATTGACCCTGGACGAATTAGCCTTTCTTTGGAGTATATTCAGAGTCTGGCATTTATTTACTTGTAACCCTAAATAATTAAGTGGGAGTACCATGTTTTGTGAGACCTCCAAGCAAAGACAGTCACCGAGATGGGAGGCTAAGCTCTGCTGTGTAAAACTTTGGACCAAGCCAGCTCCTGCCTAGAGAGTATATAGTCAAGCAGTTCATCACACAAACACCTAGACCAATTTATTCTTTCTGTTGGGCATCACCCAAGAGTTGTTGTCATAAATATTCTTGCAAAATGGCAGCATAATAATATTTAACATGAAATTAGATAAACCATCCTGGTAAAAAGCAGATGGATAAGATATGGAGATTTTCAAATCTGTTGTGATTTTAATATATTACTATTCTTGATCAAGAAACAGAGTTTGCAGTCTCTCATGCCACTTGCTTCTTGTCCGTCCCATTAATGATATGCAAATTGCTACTATGATTTTAGAAAATTATATGTGATTGATATATAAAGTTAAACCAGTGAAATTATAAGAGCTTCATTGTTTTGTGAGAGGGGAGTAAGTGTGGATCGATGTGAAGAAGTACCTTTGCACTGGTGCCAGCAGGAAAACAGGTTTTAGCCACTTGCCTATAAGACTATAACATGATCAACTGTTGGACAGTGTGAGAAAGTACGCCCTTCTTTTGGTTCCCAAGGAAGGTGACATTTGAAGCTGGTTATGAATATTTTACAGATTTTTTTGAGTATTGTAGATATATATAAAGGAAAAATTTGACTCTTCCTCCATTATATGTTTATTGTACATTATAAACATTTCTTTGAAATGGTTGTTATTTATTACTATTATTTATGTTATTATTATTAGTATAATACTTGATCACCGTTTCCTGTGTCACCAAGGTAGCATCAGGAAACACGATGACCCATTCACTTGTATACACACATATAAACATACATGTACTCATACATATCAACATGTACACACATATACACATGTACATATTCATACTTGCTTGCCTTCATCCATTCCTGGCACCACCATGCCCCACAGGAAACAGCATTGCCACCCCTGCATCAGCAAGGTGTTATTGTACATAATTGAATGTCATATATAATGGATATTTATTGATCATAAGCAGAGTATTAATGACTTATGTTGGAAAAGAACAAATTGGGTTGCAGAAGGGAAGAGTGTGTATCAGATTTTTGCATGTAGAACAGTGGAAAAAGTTTTTGCAAGAGTGAAGAAATAGTGTGCTGCATATATGGATTTAATGAAAGATATATCATAACGTGAATAGGAAGGCACTTTGATAAGTTTTGACTTCTTATGTTGTGTATGGAAAACAGTTCTGCCTCTTTATCTATGTATGTCTTTGATGCCTGTTCCCTCCTGGAACTTCCTTAAGGCATTGGCAATAGAATCTCCTAAACTAGTGAACTCCTGTGCCACTTAGCCTTAACAAG
Organism: Panulirus ornatus; assembly: GCF_036320965.1. Classification (NCBI taxonomy): domain Eukaryota; kingdom Metazoa; phylum Arthropoda; class Malacostraca; order Decapoda; family Palinuridae; genus Panulirus; species Panulirus ornatus. The sequence continues at coordinate 14,503,245 of NC_092248.1, forward strand.
CCACTAGCTGAGGGCACCTCTAGTGCAGTGCTTACAGAGGCTATTACTCACTACTTCTACCTAGTGCTCCTGCTTGATGTTTCTACTTACTACCTGCACCTAATGCTCCTGCCTAAATGTTCCTACGTGTTACTTTTATCTGTTGCTCCTACCATTTTGCTAAAAGGCAGGGCTAGTGCATAGTGCTTACCACAGGAAAATCTCAAGTTATGAAGAATGAGCTGTGTGAGTTAAGTGTTGTCAAGTTTTATGTATGGCAAGAAGAGATTGTGTTTGTGGACAGAATTCCAGTAATCCTCATGTGACTGAGGCAGAAAGAAATGACAGCTACCTACATCAACCATTGAATTGCTGACTCATGCAACTGTCACTAACCCTCCTGATACCCATTCGGATATTACTGTTGTATGCTATTAAGGGCTTATATGATAGTAGTGGTGTGTATGTGTGAGAGTAAGTGGGTAGAAAACTGGTCTAAATTGAATGTAGGAGCAGATCAAGGTTGTATGATAGAAAAGAGGTTATTCACTTATTTTTTTTTTTTTTAGATTAGGCATCACATGAGATGAGAATGAAGTGGTGTTGAGTGGTGAATTGAAAGTTAAGCAGATGATGCTGTGTTGTTAGCTGCATCAGAGGAAGAGATGGATGAAATGGTTGGCCATTTTAGTGATGTAGATAGAAGGATAGTGAAAATGATTGTGAATAGAAATAAAAGAACTAGCATTTAAAAAGGAAGGGAGGTCAGATTTTTAAGATTAATTTGCATGATATTGTGAATGAATTTAGATGTTGGGGAGTGAAGTAATGGATGCAGCAACAGAAAAAGTCAGTTTTTGTCAGTTTTCACTTAAACTCATCTTCAAGAAAACATTAACCAAGGTTAGTTCATGCTAGGCATTACTGGACTCTGCCTGCATTTAGTAAAACTGTCACCTTCGATGAGGTTGCATCATTATTAGTGTATGTAAAGAAATACAGTCATGTTGGACCTCTCTCTCTGAAGCATTCCATCCTTTCTGTTCTACTAAGTGTAGCATTCTCGGGGGTTATATACAGTCTTTAGATAAAGATCTTGTCTAATGAGATTAGTATGTAAAATCATCTGTGTAAAGGAACTGAAAGGAACACCTTGTAGATGAGTTTAATGACTTACAACCCAATAAGTCATTGAATAGCTGTAATAGTAGGTTTGGTGAATTACAACTTTTGTTTGGTGAATTACAACTTCTTTTAGTTTATGTATGACCATAGTGATTTTCTTGAAGTAAAACCAGTTTACTTAACCTTCATTCTTGATTTATTATTTTATTTTTTATTTTGCTTTGTCGCTGTCTCCCGCGTTAGCGAGGTAGCGCAAGGAAACAGATGAAAGTATGGCCCAACCCGCCCACATACACATGTATATACATACATGTCCACACACGCAAAATATACATACCTATACATCTCAATGTACACATATATATACACACACAGACATATACATATATACACATGTACATAATTCATACTGTCTGCCTTTATTAGTTCCCATCGCCACCTCGCCACACATGGAATAACGACCCCCTCCCCCCCTCATGTGTGCGAGGTAGTGCTAGGAAAAGACATCAAAGGCCCCGTTCGTTCACACTCAGTTTCTAGCTGTCATGTAATAATGCACCGAAACCACAGCTCCCTTTCCACATCCAGGCCCCACAGAACTTTCCATGGTTTACCCCAGACACCTAACATGCCCTGGTTCAATCCATTGACAGCACGTCGACCCCGGTATACCACATTGTTCCAATTCACTCTATTCCTTGCACGCCTTTCACCCTCCTGCATGTTCAGGCCCCGACCACTCAAAATCTTTTTCATTCCATCCTTCTACCTCCAAGTTGGTCTCCCACTTCTCCTCGTTCCCTACACCTCTGACACATATATCCTCTTGGTCAATCTTTCCTCACGCATTCTCTCCATGTGACCAAACCATTTCAATACACCCTCTTCTGCTCTCTCAACCACACTCTTTTTATTATCACACATCTCTTACCCTTACATTACTTACTTGATCAAACCACCTCACACCACAAATTGTCCTCAAACATCTCATTTCCAACACATCCACCCTCCTCTGCACAACTGTATCTATAACCCACGCCTCGCAACCATATAATATTATTGGAATCACTAATCCTTCAAACATACCCCTTTTTGCTTTCCGAGATAATGATATCGTCCTTCACACATTTTTCAACGCTCCCAGAACTTTCGGCCCCTTCCTCCACCCTGTGACTCACTTCTGCTTCCATGGTTCCATCTGCTGCCAAATCCACTCTTTGATATCTAAAACACTTCACTTCCTTTAAAAGTATTTATGAAATAATTTTGTACAAAGGAGGCAGGAATTTTGATCTTTGCTGTTATTATAGTTGTCTGCTTTGGTGGTGGCACAAGAAGCTTTATTGAAAAACTGTAATGTTGATGCATTGCTTTACTGGTGTCCTTTACTAATCTTGATCACATAATTACTTATGTGTCTGTGTTATCAAATTTAAATGTGAAAAACATTTTACAAATGGAGTTTTTGTTTTTTATTCATTATGGTTGTGTTCATTGTTGGGAAAGAATAATTTCCGTAAACCTGTTTCATTTGTATTTCCTGTCTTTGGCACTCATGAACATTATTAAACGCTGATCTGTTTGGGTATTGACTGTGACAGGAGAGTTAATGTAGATCTTGATTCTACACTGGAAAAGCACTTTGGTGACAAGAGAACTCCAAGCGTTTTAATTGGGTAAAATAAGGAGTGGCTTAGAAAGCAGAAAAGTTTTGCGTTATGTATCATAAAACATAAGAAACTAATCTACTTAATTATGTTACTGACTGCTCATAGGGTCATTGAGCATGATGACTATGATGCAGATTCTTTCAGATCAAAATTGAGATATAAAGCTGTTGAATAATACTGTAATGGTTTTATAAATGATAAGAGGTAAAAATATGAAGTTGGTAATTAGCAAGGACTAGTGTGTTTAGAATGTTTCTAAGATATCTTTAGGAGGTTTGTTATTTACACATTTAGCATGCTTTACTCTTACAGTATGATAATTTCAGCTTTATTTTTCCATAATTTGCTGTTAAGTATTTCTTAACATTGGTTAACATTCATAACTCATATACCAACCTCCTAAAAAGAACTCCCATGCCAGCACCTTATTGATATATATGCATTGATCATCATAGTACAGATATTTTACCTTTGAGGGAAGTGATGCAAAGACTATATATGTAACAGGAAGTTTCATGTATTTATGAATGCTGCACTTAGTGTACAATTTGAAACGGTTGTGGAAATTGTCTTATGAGAGGTATATTGCAACTGATCTTATGCCAACTTATCATGTAAATTGCTGTGTAAGGTGTTTATACATGTTATATTTATTTATTTATTTTGCTTTGTCGCTGTCTCCCGCGTTTGCGAGGTAGCGCAAGGAAACAGACGAAAGAAATGGCCCAACCCACCCCCATACACATGTATATACACACACGTCCACACACGCAAATATACATACCTATACATCTCAATGTACACATATATATACACTCACAGACACATACATATATATATATACACCCATGCACACAATTCACACTGTCTGCCTTTATTCATTCCCATCGCCACCTCGCCACACATGGAATACCATCCCCCTCCCCCCTCATGTGTGCAGGGTAGCACTAGGAAAAGACAACAAAGGCCTCATTCGTTCACACTCAGTCTCTAGCTGTCATGCAATAATGCTCGAAACCACAGCTCCCTTTCCTCATCCAGGCCCCACACAGCTTTCCATGGTTTACCCCAGACGCTTCACATGCCCTGATTCAATCCACTGACAGCACGTCAAACCCGGTATACCACATCGATCCAATTCACTCTATTCCTTGCCCGCCTTTCACCCTCTTGCATGTTCAGGCCCCGATCACTCAAAATCCTTTTCACTCCATCTTTCCACCTCCAATTTGGTCTCCCACTTCTCCTCGTTCACTCCACCTCCAACACATATATCCTCTTGGTCAATCTTTCCTCACTCATTCACTCCATGTGCCCAAACCATTTCAAAACACCCTCTTCTGCTCTCTCAACCACGCTCTTTTTATTTCCACACATCTCTCTTACCCTTACATTACTTACTTGATCAAACCACCTCACACCACACATTGTCCTGAAACATCTCATTTCCAGCACATCCACCCTCCTGCGCACAACTCTATCCATAGCCCACGCCTCGCAACCATACAACATTGTTGGAACCACTATTCCTTCAAACGTACCCATTTTTGCTTTCCGAGATAATGTTCTCGACTTCCACACATTCATCAAGGCTCCCAGGATTTTCGCCCTCTCCCCCACCCTATGATTCACTTCCGCTTCCATGGTTCCATCCGCTGCCAGGTCCACTCCCAGATATCTAAAACACTTTACTTCCTCCAGTTTTTCTCCATTCAAAATTACCTCCCAATTGACTTGACCCTCAACCCTACTGTACCTAATAACCTTGCTCTTATTCACATTTACTCTTAACTTTCTTCTTTCACACACTTTACCAAACTCAGTCACCAGCTTCTGCAGTTTCTCACATGAATCAGCCACCAGCGCTGTATCATCAGCGAACAAGAACTGACTCACTTCCCAAGCTCTCTCATCCACAACAGACTTCATTCTTGCCCCTCTTTCCAAAACTCTTGCATTCACCTCCCTAACAACCTCATCCATTAACAAATTAAACAACCATGGTTTCAGAAGTGGTAGAGGATGTGTGGATCAGGTGTTTGCTTTGAAGAATGTATGTGAGAAATACTTAGAAAAGCAAATGGATTTGTATGTAGCATTTATGGATCTGGAGAAGGCATATGATAGAGTTGATAGAGATGCTCTGTGGAAGATATTAAGAATATATGGTGTGGGAGGCAAGTTGTTAGAAGCAGTGAAAAGTTTTATCGAGGATGTAAGGCATGTGTACGTGTAGGAAGAGAGGAAAGTGATTGGTTCTCAGTGAATGTAGGTTTGCGGCAGGGGTGTGTGATGTCTCCATGGTTGTTTAATTTGTTTATGGATGGGGTTGTTAGGGAGGTGAATGCAAGAGTTTTGGAAAGAGGGGCAAGTATGAAGTCTGTTGGGGATGAGAGAGTGTGGGAAGTGAGTCAGTTGTCGTTCGCTGATGATACAGCGCTGGTGGCTGATTCATGTGAGAAACTGCAGAAGCTGGTGACTGAGTTTGGTAAAGTGTGTGAAAGAAGAAAGTTAAGAGTAAATGTGAATAAGAGCAAGGTAATTAGGTACAGTAGGGTTGAGGGTCAAGTCAATTGGGAGGTAAGTTTGAATGGAGAAAAACTGGAGGAAGTAAAGTGTTTTAGATATCTGGGAGTGGATCTGTCAGCGGATGGAACCATGGAAGCGGAAGTGGATCATAGGGTGGGGGAGGGGGCGAAAATCCTGGGAGTCTTGAAGAATGTGTGGAAGTTGAGAACATTATCTCGGAAAGCAAAAATGGGTATGTTTGAAGGAATAGTGGTTCCAACAATGTTGTATGATTGTGAGGCATGGGCTATGGATAGAGTTGTGCGCAGGAGGATGGATGTGCTGGAAATGAGATGTTTGAGGACAATGTGTGGTGTGAGGTGGTTTGATCGAGTAAGTAACATAAGGGTAAGAGAGATGTGTGGAAATAAAAAGAGTGTGGTTGAGAGAGCAGAAGAGGGTGTTTTGAAATGGTTTGGGCACATTTAGAGAATGAGTGAGGAAAGATTGACCAAGAGGCTATATGTGTCGGAGGTGGAGGGAACGAGGAGAAGTGGGAGACCAAATTGGAGGTGGAAAGATGGAGTGAAAAAGATTTTGTGTGATAGGGGCCTGAACATGCAGGAGAGTGAAAGGAGGGCAAGGAATAGAGTGAATTGGATCGATGTGGTATACCACAGTGGATTGAATCAGGGCATGTGAAGCGTCTGGGGTAAACCATGGAAAGCTGTGTAGGTATGTATATTTGCATGTGTGGACGTATGTATATACATGTGTATGGGGGTGGGTTGGGCCATTTCTTTCGTCTGTTTCCTTGCACTACCTCGCAAATGCGGGAGACAGCAACAAAGCAAAAAAAAAAAAAAAAAGAAAAAAATATATGTATATATACACATACAGACATATACATATATACATATGTACATAATACATACTGTCTACCTTTATTCATTCCCATTGCCACCCCACCGCACATGAAATAAGAACTCCCTCCCCCCTCGTGTGTGAGGTAGCGGTAGGAAAAGACAACAAAGGCCACATTCGTTGACACTCAGTCTCTAGCTGTCATGTGTAATGCACTGAAATCACAGCTTCCTTTCCACATCCAGGCCCCACAGAACCTTCCATGGTTCACCCCAGACGCTTCACACACCCTGGTTCAATCCATTGACAGCACGTCGACCCTGGTATACCACATCGTTCCAATTCACTCTATTCCTTGCATGCCTTTCACCCTCCTGCATGTTCAGGCCCCGATCACTCAAAATCTTTTTCACTCCATCTTTCCACCTCCAATTTTGTCTCCCACTTCTCCTCCTTCCCTCCACCTCTGACACATATATCCTCTTTGTCAGTCTTTCCTCCTTCATTCTCTCCACATGACAAAACCATTTCAAAACACCCTCCTCTGCTCTCTCAACCACACTCTTTTTATTACCACACATCTCTCTTACCCTTTCATTACTTACTTGATCAAACCACCTCACACCACATATTGTCCTCAAACATCTCATTTCCAGCACATCTACCCTCCTCCGCACAACTCTATCCATAGCCCACGCCTCGTAACCATATAACATTGTTGGAACCACTATTCCTTCAAACGTAGCCATTTTTGCTTTCCGAGATAATGTTCTTGCCTTCCACACATTCTTCAACGCTCCCAGAACTTTCGCCCCCTCCCCCACCCTATGATTCACTTCCGCTTCCATGGTTCCATCCACTGCCAAATCCCCTCCCAGATATCTAAAATACTTAACTTCCTCAAGGTTTCTCCATTCAAACTTACCTCCCAGCTGACTTGTCCCTCAACCATACTGTACCTAATAACCTTGCTCTTTTTCACATTTGCTCTCAGCTTTCTTCTTTCATACACTTTACCAAACTCAGTCAGCAGCTCCTGCAGTTTCTCACATGAATCAGCCACCAGCGCTGTATCATCAGCGAACAAGAACGGACTCACTTCCCAAGCTCTCTCATCCACAACAGACTCCATACTTGCCCCTCTTTCCAAAACTCTTGCATTCACTTCCCTTACAACCCCATCCATAAACAAATTAAACAACCATGGAGACAACACACACCCCTGCCACAAACCAACATTCACTGAGAACCAATCACTTTCCTCTCTTCCTACACGTACACCATATATTCTTTATACCTTCCACAGAGCATCTCTATCAACTTTATCATATTTCTTTTCCAGATCCATAAATGCTACATACAAATCCATTTGCTTTTCTAAGTATTTCTCACATACATTCTTCAAAGCAAACACCTGAACCGCACATCCTCTACCACCTCTGAAACCACACTGCTCTTCTCCAATCCGATGCTCTGTACATGCGTTCACCCTCTCAATCAATACCCTCCCATATAATTTCCCAGGAATACTCAACAAACTTATACCTCTGTAATTTGTGCAAAAGATGCTTGTTGCATAGAAGCGTGGAAGGTTGGCAGATTGGAAAGGGTAGTGAATGGTGGGATGAAGAAGTAAGATTATTAGTGAAAGAGAAGAGAGAGGCATTTGGACAATTTTTGCAGGGAAGTAATGCAAATGACTGGGAGATGTATAAAAGAAAGAGGCAGGAGGTCAAGAGAAAGGTGCAAGAGGTGAAAAAGAGGGCAAATGAGAGTTGGAGTGAGAGAGTATCATTAAATTTCAGGGAGAATAAAAAGATGTTTTGGAAGGAGGTAAATAAAGTGCGTAAGACAAGGGAATAAATGGGAACTTCAGTGAAAGGGGCTAATGGGGAGGTGATAACAAGTAGTAGTGATATGAGAAGATGGAGTGAGTATTTTGAAGGTTTGTTGAATGTGTTTGATGATAGAGTGGCAGATATTGGGTATTTTGGCCAAGGTGATGTGCAAAGTGAGAGGGTTAGGGAGAATGATTTGGTAAGCAGAGAAGAGGTAGTAAAAGCTTTGTGGAAAATGAAAGCTGGCAAGGCAGCGGGTTTCGATGGTATTGCAGTGGAATTTATTGAAAAAAGGGGGTGACTGTTGTTGACTGGTTGGTAAGGTTATTTAATGTATGACTCATGGTGAGTTGCCTGAGGATGGGAGGAATGCTTGCATAGTGCCATTGTACAAGGGCAAAGGGGATAAAAGTGAGTCTCTATATATATTTGTGTAATTTCCTTACTCCTGTGTATGTATGCTCGCACACACCTTAGACTAAGCCAGGTTTGCATCCATCAAACAGCCCAGAAGGGAGGATGAACACCTGGGTAGGATATAGGCTTACTGCCATGCCCAGGATTTGAACTCATGGGTCTGACCCCAGGCTGGCTCTTGCTGACTTACGGTTAGTATTTGATTAATTTATGCCCCAGGACATGGTCAGCAATGCCAACTGTTACACCATGGAGTAGGTAGCTTGGCTCAGTTGAAAACTCGTTACTGTGTGAAGCCTCATTTACAAGCCATACTTGTGCCTAGCTAATACTCTTATGATTTATAAGTTGTACTTATGATTTAATCAAATTAGTTTTAGTATTATTTCTGGTAGGCTATATTTTAGGTGTGAAATTTACCCTGTACACTTGAAGTGTTTTAGCCATATTTAGAAAGCATTATATGTATATACTTCATGCTTACTGTAGCACCTTCATGCGTGCACTAATTGGTAAGTCAACACACAGAGCATTGTACTCTGGAGTCAGATGGTTGACATTTCAGAGCAAGATATTTGTGTCATGTGGCTGCCAACATTTGAGAATAGCATATCTTTATCAGATGTTCAAATTCTAAAGTATTTTCTCTTTGTCAGAAGTATGACAATATTTCAGAACAGCATATCTGTGTTTGATGACATTTCAAAACTACCAATAGCAGAGGACAAAAATTCAGAGCACCATATTTTTAGTAGTTGGTTATTCACTTTTTCTTTTATACTTCTTCGCAGTTTCCTGTATTTATAGGGTAGTGTCAGGAAGTGACAAAGAAAATGCCTCATTTGCTCACATCCATTCTCAAGTTACCATGTGTAATTCTTTTGAAATAATCTGAATGCTGCACATCTTGATAATTGTTTTAAGAATAATCATATACTTTTAGCGGAGGGTCATTCTCAGAATGATTGAGATGTACATCTTTCAGAGTATTTCAAATGAATTTAGCAGCCACCTTGTGTGAAAATAAGAACTGTGAAATTAGATTTTACCTCAAGTTTTGTACTTTTTTCACTTTTGTAATAACTAAGAAATTTTGTTTGCTAAAATTTTCAGGTTATGATATTAGTTCTTCAGCCCTTATGGGTGTGGAGATAATATGTGGCCAAAATATATTGGAAGGATTTTGTAACTGACACGGTCCTTTGACTAGGAAAAATGTACAATTTAAAAAAAGAAAAACAGTTTGGCAATTGTGCACTAAGTATGCCACTTTGCAGATGTTCTAGTAAGGGTATCATTGAAACAGTATACACCAAGAATGATGGCCTTTGCTTATTTCATTTTGTATCAAGCCTTAGGAAATCACCATCATCTTTATTTTAACATATTTTATACAACTAAAGCAGATGTAATAGACCTAAGTTACCTTAGCCTGTGTCTGGGTTTATGACTTTACAGACTTTCTACCTTATCTGTTATTGGCTTAACACTTAAAGTTTTGATGGTTGAGGGGTTGCAGTCTGATGAAGGGCCAGATTGTACATGATGCATTCTGTCATTTCAGAAGAAAACCTATTTTGTTCAGTTTTAGTAAGGGTGCAGAATGTGTTAGAAATGAGATGTTTGAGAACAATATGTGGTGTGAGGTGGTTTGATGGAGTAATTAATGAAAGGGTAAGAGAGATGTGTGGTCATAAAAAGAGTGTGGTTAAGAGAGCAGAAGAGGGTGTATTGAAATGGTTTGGTCACATGGAGAGAATGAGTGAGGAAAGATTGACAAAGAGGATATATGTCAGAGGTAGAGGGAACGAGGAGAAGTGGGACACCAAAGTGGAGGTGGAAGGATGGAGTGAAAAAGATTTTGAGCGATTGGGGCCTGAATATACACGAAAGGCTTGAAAGGAATAGAGTGAATTGGAACAATGTGGTGTACTGGGGTCGATGTGCTGCTGTCACTGGATTGAACCAGGGCATGTGAAGCGTCTTGGGTAAACCATTGAAAATTTGTGGGGCCTGGATGTGGAAAGTGAGCTGTGGTTTTGGTGCATTACACATGACAGTTAGAGACAGTGTGAACGAATGAGGCCTTTGTTGTCTTTTCCTAGCGCTACCTCGCGCGCATGCAGGGGTAGGGGGGGTACCATTTTATGTGTGGTGGGGTGGCGGCAATATGTACATGTACGCCCCCTCCCCCACCCTATGATTCACTTCCGCTTCCATGGTTCCATCCGCTGCCAAATCCACTCCCAGATATCTTAAACTTCACTTACTCCAGTTTTTCTCCTTTCAAACTTACCTCCCAATTGACTTGACCCTCAACCTTATTGTACCTAATAACCTTGCTCTTATTCACATTCACTCTCAACTTTCTTCTTCTTCTTTTTTTTTTTTTTTTTTTTTTTTTTTTTTTTTTTTTTTTTTTTTTTATACTTTGTCGCTGTCTCCCGCGTCTGCGAGGTAGCGCAAGGAAACAGACGAAAGAAATGGCCCCCCCCCCCCCATACACATGTACATACACACGTCCACACACGCAAATATACATACCTACACAGCTTTCCATGATTTACCCCAGACGCTTCACATGCCCCGACTCAATCCACTGACAGCACGTCAACCCCTGTATACCACATCGCTCCAATTCACTCTATTCCTTGCCCTCCTTTCACCCTCCTGCATGTTCAGGCCCCGATCACACAAAATCTTTTTCACTCCATCTTTCCACCTCCAATTTGGTCTCCCTCTTCTCCTCGTTCCCTCCACCTCCGACACATATATCCTCTTGGTCAATCTTTCCTCACTCATTCTCTCCATGTGCCCAAACCATTTCAAAACACCCTCTTCTGCTCTCTCAACCACGCTCTTTTTATTTCCACACATCTCTCTTACCCTTACGTTACTTACTCGATCAAACCACCTCACACCACACATTGTCCTCAAACATCTCATTTCCAGCACGTCCATCCTCCTGCGCACAACTCTATCCATAGCCCACGCCTCGCAACCATACAACATTGTTGGAGCCACTATTCCTTCAAACATACCCATTTTTGCTTTCCGAGATAATGTTCTCGACTTCCACACATTTTTCAAGGCTCCCAAAATTTTCGCCCCCTCCCCCACCCTATGATCCACCTCCGCTTCCATGGTTCCATCCGCTGACAGATCCACTCCCAGATATCTAAAACACTTCACTTCCTCCAGTTTTTCTCCATTCAAACTCACCTCCCAATTGACTTGACCCTCAACCCTACTGTACCTAATAACCTTGCTCTTATTCACATTTACTCTTAACTTTCTTCTTGCTCACACTTTACCAAACTCAGTCACCAGCTTCTGCAGTTTCTCACATGAATCAGTCACCAGCGCTGTATCATCAGTGAACAACAACAGACTCACTTCCCAAACTCTCTCATCCACAACAGACTGCATACTTGCCCCTCTTTCCAAAACTCTTGCATTCACCTCCCTAACAACCCCATCCATAAACAAATTAAACAACCTTGGAGACATCACACACCCCTGCCGCAAACCTACAATCACTAAGAACCAATCACTTTCCTCTCTTCCTACACGTACACATGCCTTACATCCTCGATAAAAACTTTTTACTGCTTCCAACAACTTGCCTCTCACACCATATATTCTTAAAACCTTCCACAGAGCATCTCTATCAACTCTATCATATGCCTTCTCCAGATCCATAAATGCTACATACAAATCCATTTGCTTTTCTAAGTATTTCTCGTATACATTCTTCAAAGCAAACACCTGATCCACACATCCTTTACCACTTCTGAAACCACACTGCTCTTCCCCGATCTGATGCTCTGTACATACCTTCACACTCTCAATCAATACCCTCCCATATAATTTCCCGGGATTACTCAACAAACTTATACATCTGTAAATTGAGCACTCACCTTTGTCCCCTTTGCCTTTGTACAGTGGCATTATGCAAGCATTCTGCCAATCCTCAGGCATCTCACCATGAATCATACATACATTGAATAACCTTACCAACCAGTCAACAATACAGTCACCCCCTTTTTTAATAAATTCCACTGCAATACCATCCAAACCTGCTGCCTTGCCGGTTTTCATCATATATGTGTGTGTGTGTGTGTGTAAAGATGCCTGTGGCATGAGAAAAGTGGGAGGTGGGCAGATTAGAATGGGTAGTGAGTGGTGGGTTGAAGAAGTAAAATTGTTAGTGAAAGAGAAGAGAGAGGCATTAGGACAACTTTTGCAGAGAGATAATGCAAATGACTGGGAGATGTATAAAAGAACGAGACAGGAGGTCAAGAGAAAGGTGCAGGAGGTGAAAAAGAGGGCAAGTGAGAATTGGGGTGAGAGAGTATCATTAAATTCTAGGGAGAATAAGATGTTTTGGAAGGAGGTAAATAAAGTGCATATGACAAGAGAACAAATGGGAACATCGGTGAAGGGGGCTGATGGGGAGGTAATAACGAGCAGTGGTGAAGTGAGGAGATGGAGTGACTATTTTGAAGGTTTGTTGAATATTTGATGATAGAGTGGCAGATATAGGGTGTTTTGATTGAGGTGGTGTGCGAAGTGAGAGGATCGAGGAGAATGGTTTAGTAAACAGAGAAGAGGAAGTGAAAGCTTTGCGGAAGATGAAGGCTGGCAAGGCGGCTGGTTTGGATGGTATTGCAGTGGAATTTATTAAAAAAGGGGGTGACTCTGTTGTTGACTGGTTGTTGAGGATATTCATTGTATATATGGTTCATGGTGAAGTGCCTAAGGATTGGCAGAATGCATGCACAGTGCCACTTTACAAAGGCAAAGGGGATAAAGGTGAGTGTTAAAATTACAGAGGTATAAGTTTGTTGAGTATTCCAGGGAAATTATATGGGAGGGTATTGATTGAGAGGGTAAAGGCATGTACAGAACATCAGACTGGGGAAGAGCAGTGTGGTTTCAGAAGTGGTAGAGGATGTGTGGATCAGGTGTTTGCTTTGAAGTATGTATATGAGAAATACTAAGAAAAACAGATGGATTTGTATGTGACATTTATGGATCTGGAGAAGGCATATGATACAGTTGCTCTGTGGAAGGTATTAAGATTATATGGTGTGGGAGGTAAGTTGCTAGAAGCAGTGAAAAGTTTTTATTGAGGATGTAAGACATGTGTACGAGTAGGATGAGAGGAAAGTAATTGGTTCCCAGTGAATGTTGGTTTGCGGCAGGGGTGTGTGATGTCTCCATGGCTGTTTAATTTGTTTATGAATGGGGTTGTTACGGAGGCGAATGCAAGAGTTTTAGAGAGAGGGGGCAAGTATGCAGTCTGCTGTCGATGAGAGGGCTTGAGAAGCGAGTCTGTCTGTTGTTTGCTGATGATACAGTGCTAGTGGGTGATGCAGATGAGAAACTGTAGAAGCTGGTGGCTGAGTTTGGTAAAGTGTGTGAAAGAAGAAAGCCAAGAGTAAATGTGGATAAGAGCAAGGTTATTAGGTTCAGTAGTGTTGAGGGACAATTCAGTTGGGAGGTAAGTTTGAATGGAGAAAAACTGAAGGAAGTGAAGTGTTTTATATATCTAGGAGTGGATTTAGCAGTGGATGGAACCATGGAAGCGTAAGTGAGTCACAGTGTAGGGGAGGGGGTGAAGGGTCTGGGAGTGTTGAAGAATGTGTGGAAGGCGAGATTGTTATCTTGGAGAGCAAAAAATGGGTATGTTTGAAGGAATAGTGGTTCCAACAGTGTGATATGGTTGCAAGGCATGGGCTATAGATAGGGTTGTGTGGAAGAGGGTGAATGTGTTGAAAATTAGATGTTTGAGGACAATATCTGGTGTGAGGTGGTTTGATCGAGTAAGCAATGAAAGGGTAAGGGAGATGTGTGGTAATAAAAAGAGTGTAGTTGAGAAAGCAGGAGAGGGTGTATTGAAATGGTTTGGTCACAAGGAGAGAATGAGTGAGGAAAGATTGAAAAAAGAGGATAGATGTGTCAGAGGTGGAGGGAACGAGAAGTGGGAGACCAAATTGGAGGTGGAAAGATGGAGTGAAAAAGATTTTGAGCGATCGGGGCCCGAACATACAGGAGGGTGAAAGGTTTGCAAGATATAGAGTGAATTGGAACAGTGTGGATTGAACCAGGGCATGTGAAGCGTCTGGGGTACACCATGGAAAGTTTTGTGGGGCCAGGACGTTGAAAGGGAGCTGTGGTTTCAGTGAATTACACATGACAGAGACTTGAGTGTGAACGAATGTGACCTTTGTTGTCTTTTCCTAGCGCTACCTGGCGCACATGCGGGGGGAGGGGGTTCTTATTTCATGTGTGGCGGGGTGGCGATGGGAATGAATAGAGGCAGACAGTATGAATTATGTACATGTGTATTTATGTATATGTCTGTGTGTATAAATATGTATACGTTGAGATGTATAGGTATGTATATTTGCGTGTGTGGACTTGTATGTATATACATGTGTATGTGGGTGGGTTGGGCCATTCTTTCGTCTGATTCCTTGCGCTACCTCGCTAACGCGGGAGACAGCGACAAAGTAAAATAAATAATTATATATATATATATATATATATATATATATATATATATATATATATATATATATATATATAGTATTTATTATACTTTGTCGCTGTCTCCCGCGTTAGCAAAGTAGCGCAAGGAAACAGACATTATATATATATATATATATATATATATATATATATATATATATATATATATATATATATATATATATATATCCTCCCCTCCCGGTTATATTTTTCCAAAAGAAGGAACGGAGGGGTGGGTCAAGTGAGGATATACCCTCTAGGGCTCACTCTGCTCTTAACGCTACCTCGCTAACGCGGGATAAGGCGAATATGTTTAAAAAAAAAAAAAATTATATATATATATATATATATATATATATATATATATATATATATATATATATATATATATATATATTTCTTTCATACTATTCGCCATTTCCCGCATTAGCGAGGTAGCGTTAAGAACAGTGGACTGGGCCTTTGAGGGAATATCCTCACCTGGCCCCCTTCTCTGTTCCTTCTTTTGGAAAATTAAAAAGAAAATGAGAGGAGGATTTCCAACCCCCCGCTCCCTTCCCTTTTAGTCGCCTTCTACGACACGCAGGGAATACGTGGAAAGTATTCTTTCTCCCCTATCCCCAGGGATAATATATATATATATATATATATATATATATATATATATATATATATATATATATATATATTCATTTAGAAATTAGATTAATAAATAAACCTCAGAGGAGGAGCAGATTGTGAGGTACACGGTTTATATATCTAGTTTGTAGCAAACACTTCTTTCACTGCTTGAAATATAATCATATTTAGCTGATATAAGAAATCTCAACCTTTTTATGAGCGTTTTATTTTACACCTTCAGAATTAGGGACAATCTGCCATTTCACTGGATGGAGAGGAAACACTCCATCCTTGCAGGAATCTCTCCAAGACATAGTATATCTGTATTGTAGGTTGTCTTCTTGGGCCATTTGTGTTGATTTATATCTGATATCCTTTCACTTTGGGACCTTCCTCAAGGGTTGGCCATGGCAAATGTGTCCCCTAATAGGTGGAATCTAATCCTGCTGCTTGCTCTTTAGTGCCTCACCCTTAACGAGCCACTGGCAGAAGGCAACTTCAGCGCAGTTTTCATAAGCGCCTATCTAATGTTTCTACAGACTACGTTCACTTAATATCTACCTAATTTTTCATACTACTACTTCCACCTCAAGTTTCTAATTAATGCTCTTGTCTAATGTTTGTACTTACTACTTCCAGATAAGCACTTAACATAAATCTAGTGTAGATCCAGGAAAACATAATAAAAATCTATTTGTGCTTGCATTGGGTTTACACAACAAATGTTAGTTTAAGGACCAGTAATGTAGGTTTTGAACAGTGTACCAGTCCAACAAGCAGTAACATGGTAGTTTTAAGGCACGTATTATGTTACTTCAGGTGCTGCTGTTATGAAAGTCTGTGGCAAGATGTGTGGTATTCTAATGACCATTATTAAATGTGGCAGATATTCAAAGAAACAATAATGTGGCAGTTTTAAAGTATCAACGCTCGATTTTCATATTTAGCTAAATTACACTGTCAGCAGAACACCCTTAGGGAAGTTTATGCTACAATACAGTACCAGATCAACGCATGACGATTTTCATTTTCAGCTAAATTATACAGTAAATGAATCTGCATTTACATAACTTAGTTGTAACCTGAATAAATCGAAGAACTATTCACCGACCTGTCTAATATTTTCGGGAATTAGTGGATTTTAGCAGTTTTTGACACATTTTTACTGCTTTTCTGTTCAGTAAGTTGGCAACTTTTGAGGGCGGGAAGCGAGCCGGACGGGATGGCGCATCCTCGTCACTCTGACTCACAGTAGTCGGCCCAGTCATTACCAGATGGTTGAAGGGACAGGACATCCGATTGTCTATCAAGATTTCCTAAGCACAACTATTAAAAAGTAAGTAACGTAGGTATAATTCAGAAAGCAAGAAGAGCACAGAACCAAAAAGAAAAATGTAGTATTTATTGATTTTACCAAGACTTCAAATGTAACTGTCTTGGAATAATAAAGTAACTGCAGCACAGTATAAGCGTAATAGTTCCAAACATTTTACGGTGGAAAATTAAAAGTTGTTAGTGGAACCTTTGCATCTGGGATGAAGCTACTACTATAACCCACACGGGACAGATACCTCGGTTTCTTTGCAAGATTATCATTTACAGTCCTTGGCTCTTAACGGGAGTCTCAAGTCATCAGTAAGACAACTATATTTCATTTTAAAATGAAGGTATTGGAGGGGAAGGGGAATTGGTGGTAGTATGTGGTACCGTTAGGCGTTTGATGGCTTATATGATAATGAGGATTCTGGTCTGACCACTTCACGTGAAAAATGGTATACTTACTATTAGCAAGATGTACACTTACAGATTCGCAGGAAATTGTTCTAAAGAAATATCAATATTAAAAGAACTGTGTGCATTTGTAGTGCAGTAATACCCTAGTTGTCACTCCTGTCCATTCCTCATGCAAGTCACGAGAAGCAGCTTTATTTTTTTTAGCATATTTATTCACAACCTTACTCCGTCGAAAAAGATGAAAACAGCTGATCGCTGGTGACAGCTTTGGGGTCTTGTAATGACACTTGCGGTCATCTTAACGGTCAAGTGCAGTGATATAAAGCTGAACGGTCGCAGTGCCACTATATTGGTTGAGTGGAACAATTCGGTGCGTTGACAGGAACGGTGAAATGTATGATCAATATATATATATATGGTCAAGTCTGGTAGCAGACAAATAGTCGTTTGGTTACAACTGAACAGTGAAGTGTGGTAACAAATCAACAGATATGTGATAATACCAGAACCGTCAAGTGTGGTAATATTTCTAACCTGGCTGATACAAACACAGGGACATCTTGCTGCTGGTTATTAAGAGATACAGGGACATCTCGCTGATGGTTGATATATACATCTTCCTCTAGGCTGTTGGAGGTACAGGTGCATCTTGTTCGTAGCTGATAGAGATGCAGGTACATCATGCTCTTTATTTATAGAGAAACAGACATATCTTGCTTTTGATTAATGCAGATACAAATTCATCTACATCTTACTCCTGTTCGATAGAAATACACCTACATGTTGCTACTTGTTGATGGAGATAATGTTATATCTTGCTCCGGGTTGATAGAGACAGGTACATCTCACCCATGGTTGATGGTGGTACAGTTACATCTTGCTCCTGGTTGATAAAGGTACAGGTGCATCTCACCCATGGTTGATACATCTTGCTCCTGGTTGACAGATATAGGTGCATTTCACCCATAGTTGATGGTGATAGTTACATCTTGCTCCTGGTTGACATCGTGATATTAGTGCATCTCACCCATAGTTTATGGTGATACGTTACATCTTACTGCTGGTTGACATTCAGGTGCATCTCACCCATGGTTGATGGTGATCCAGTTACATTTTGCTTCTGGTTGACAGATATATAGGTGCATCTCAACCATGATTGATGGTGGTACAGTTACATTTTGTTTCTGGTTGACAGAGATACAGGTGCATCTCACCCATGGTTGATGGTGATAGTTACCTTTTGCACCTGGTTGACAGAGAGATACAGATACATCTCACCCATGATTGATGGTGACACAGTTACATCTTGCTCCTGGTTGACAGATATAGGTGCTTCTCAACCATGGTTGATGGTGATACAGTTGCATATTGCTCCTGATTAGCAGAGATATAGGTGCATCTCAACCATGGCTGATGGTGATAGTTACATTTTGTTCCTGGTCGACACATAGATATAAGTGCATCTCACCTATGGTTGTTAGTGGTACACTTACATCTGGCTCCTGGTCGATAGATATATAGGTACATCTCATCCTTGGTTGATAGTGATAGTTAAATTTTATTCTTAGTTGAGAGAGATATAAGTGCATCTCACCCGCAGTTGATGGTGATACAGTTACATCTTGCTCTTGGTTGAGAGATATAGGTGCATCTCACCCATGGTTGACGATGATACAGTTACATCTTGCTCCTGGTTGACATAGAGATATAAGTGCATCTCACCCATGGTTGGTGATGTTGGTACAGTTACATCTGGCTCCTGGTTGAGATAAAGGTGCATTTCACCCATAGTTGATAGTGGTATAGTTACATCTTACTCCTGGTTGACATATAGGTGCATCTTAACCATGGTTGATGGTGATAGTTACATTTTGTTCCTGGTTGCATAGAGATATAAGTGCATCTCACCCCTAGTTGATGATGGTAGTTACATTTTGTTCCTGGTTGACAGAGATATACAAGTGCATCTCACCCAGAGTTGATGGTGATACAGTTACATCTTGCTCCTGGTTGACAGAGATATAGGTGCATCTCAACCATGGTTGATGATGATAGTTACATTTTGCTCCTGGTTGACAGAGAGATATAGATGCATCTCACCCATGGCTGATGGTGATAGGTACATCTTGCTCATGGTTGAGAGATATAGGTGCATCTCACCCATGGTTGATGGTGATACATTTATATTTTGTTCCTTGCTGACAGAAATACAGGTTCATCTCACCTATGGTTGATGGTTATACAGTTATGTTTAGTTCTTGGTGAGAGATACCGGTACATCTCACCCATGGTTGATGGTTGTACAGTTACATCTTGCTCCTGGTTGACAGATACAGATGCGTCTCACCCATGGTTGATGTTTATACAGTTACATTTTGTTCCTGTCTGATGGAGATACAGGTACATTTTGCCCCTGGATGGTGGAGATAGTTATATCTTGCTCCTGGTTCATAGATATACAGGTACATCTTGCTGATTGTTGACATAAATACAGGTACATCTTGCTCAAGGCTAATACAGACAAGTAGATATTGCTCTTGGTTGGTATAGCTACAGGTATATCTTTCTTCTGGTTGGTATAGCTACAGGTATATCTTAATCCTGGTTGGTACAGATACAGGTATGGTATAGATAAGGGTACATCTTGCTCCTGGATGGTACAGACACAGGTACATCTTGTTCCTGGTTGATAAAGACACAGATGGCATTGCTACAGGTACATCTTGCTCCTGGTTGGTATACATACAGGTACATCTTGCTCTTGGTTGGTACAGATACAGACACATATTGCTCCTGGCTGATAAAGATCAGGTAGATAGTACTCGTGGTTGGTATAAATACATGTACATCTTGCACCTGGTTGGTATAGATACAAGTACATCTTATTCCTGTTTGACAGATACACAAACATTTTGCTCCTTGGTAATAAGAGATATAGAAACATCTTGCTTCTGGTTGACATATGTACATGTATAAAGTGCTCTTGTTTGATAGCGATATAGGAAAATCATGCTCCTGGTTGATAGAGGTACAGGTTCAAGGTCAAGAGGAAGGATAGTATATGTTCCACAGTCTAGGTTAGTATTTCAGTCTAAATTTGTACAGCAGTCTAGGCTAGTTCTATAGTTCAGGCTGGTATAATAGTCTAACACTGTGCAACATTCTAGGCTGATATAAGTAAGCTTGAACAAGTCCAAATTTGTACAACAGTCTAAATACGTATAACATCTAAGCTTGTACAACAGTCTAGGCTGGTATAACAGTCTAATCTTGTATAGCAGTTTAGTCTTGTACAAGTTTGGGCTGGTATAACAGTCTAAGCTTGTAAACAATCTAGGCTATTGCAACTGTCTGGATGGGTATAGCATTAGGATGGTACATCAATCTAGTCTGATATAATAATCTATAATTTATGTTTGTATAACAGTCTATTATTCAAACTAAATAACATTAGGTTGGTACAACAGACAAGTTTGGTACAACAGTTTAGACTTGAACAATATAACCTAGGCTGCGACATTCAATAATAGTACAATGGTCTAGGTTGGCACAATAGTAACGTTGTGCATCACTCAAGGCTGCTGAAACATTCAAGGCCAGTACAATAGTCTATGCTAGTATGATAGTTCAGGCAGATACAACAATCGGAACTGACACAACAGTCTATGTTGGAACAGCAGTGCAGGTTGTAACAACCTTGTATGCTGTAACAACAGCCTAGGATGATACAGTATTCCATGCTGATACAGCTTAAGTTGGTACAACAGTCTAAAGCTGATGCAACAGTTAATGTTGGTACAACAGCCAATGCTGGAAAAGCAGTGTAGGCTGATAAAAGTCTAAACTAGTACAACAGTCAGGCAGGTAAAACACTGGGCTGGTACAACAATTTAGGCTAGTACAACAGTCTAGGCCTGTGCAAAAATCCAAGCTGGTCTACCATCTAGGCTGGAACAGATTCAAGCTGGTATAGCAGTCTTACCTGGAACATTAGTGTAGGCTGAAACAGTGTAAGCTGGTATAACAGTAATAGGCTTCGAAAGCAGTCTAGGGTGGTACAACAGTCTAGGATGGTACACCAGTCTGGGCTGCTACAAGTCTATTTTGCACAGCAGACTAGGGTAGTCCAACAGTCTATGGTGCTGCAGCAAAATCTAGGCAGGTGCAAACATTTAATATTCGTACAACAGTCTAGGCTGGTACATCAGTCAAAGCTGATACAACTGCGCAGGTTGTTATGAGGTAAGTCAGGTATAACAGGCTAGGCAAGTAAACTGTCGCTGCTGGCAGAAAAGTCAAGGATGGTACAAGCGTTGAGGATGTTATAGTAGAGCAGTCTAGATTAGTGCAAAATTAAAGGTGGTATAACAGTCTAGGATGGTATGAGTGTAAGCTGGTACAGTAATCTAGGCTGGTACATCTGTTTTAGCTGGTAAAGCAGTCTAAAGTTGGTGTATCAGTTGGATTGGATTCAGAAGTCTAGGCTGGTACATCAGTCTTGGCTGGTAAAACAGCCTAAAGCTGGTACATCAATCGGATTGGATACAGTAATATAGGCTGGTACAACGGCGTGGATTGGTAAAACGGTGAAGCCTGGTACAACAAATAGTCTAGGCTGGTACAAAAGTATGAAACTGGTACAACAGTTTAAAGCTGATACAACTGCGCAGGTTGTTATGAGGATACAGTAATCTAGGCTGGTACAACGGCGTGGATTGGTAATACGGTGAAGCCTGATACAACAAATAGTCTAGGCTGGTACAAGAGTATGAAACTGGTACAACAGTTTAAAGCTGATACAACTGCGCAGGTTGTTATGAGGTAACCCCCCCCCCCCCCCCCACACCATGTAATGATAAACGCCCCAGTCGGTCTTTATACTTCCATGACGTACATCCGCCGCCACACCACCGTGTCCACCCTCCCTACCGTGTCAACACGCCTCTCTGGCTGCACTCACCACAAGCTGAGCTGAGCAATGTTCTTTTCAATTCGAACCGGAAAAATTGGAATTTGTTATACACATTTTTTTCTTAGACCGAAGAAAATATTACGGGAGAGTGAAAAGTTTGTGTATTATTTGTTCTATGTGTTGTATTAAAGATGGAGTAAGTGTGAGCTTGCGGACTGAAATTTAACTACCCAAGTGACAGATAAATGACTAACAACAAAACAATACTTGGGTCAGGGTTGAGTATGTAAACAAACGTTGGATCACTTCATCGCCATCGCTTACCTTTCCGATTACCACTATTGTAGCTTCATTTAACCTAGTTGGCACGTTTTCCGGAGATGATTATCATGCAAATTATTGTTTTATCTAAGATTAGGGTTATAAATTTCATGTCCACTTTGGAACTTTTGTCAAGTGACATCGAGCATTTGTAGTGATAAGACATCAGGACCTTCCCCTCCCCTTTCTCTTGCAGTCGTCTCTGCAGATTAAAGGTAGTATAGAATACAGATTCACCTGATGTACCTTCCCTCAAATGATGTGAACATTTTGGGTTTAGAAAGCACGGTTGATCAGATCTCACCCCTTCTTCTACTCTGGGGGGATTTCAGCGACTGACACCCCCTCTGGGGAACACTGTTCAACGGTAGAAGAATGTAGGAATAAGTTTCGAAAATGGGCGCAGCTGAATTCATTACTGATTCTCTGACTCATCTCTACATTTTGACAGGAACTTAATCCAACCCTGACTTGTTCAACAGATATCAAGCTGCAGATTACATGGCAAGTCTTGGAATATTTACTGAGGCGATAGTTTTCCAGTCATATTGAACAAGGTGGACTGTATCTTGAGTGCGTTCGAGCGTCTTGCAGTTATGCACGACTCTGCTAAGAACTTTGTGTCTCCATGAAGTGGTCGACTACCTAACAGCCGGAATTCACTTTGCAACAGCATCGACAGTTCCGAGAAGTAATGGAAGATATGGTCGACCTCTTTTACCCAAAAATGGCGGTTAAATGAATGCCATTAAGCCGTAAAACCAGAAACACTCCATTAAGAGAACTAAAGAGACCTCTCTTGCACTACTAAAACACCTCTTCAAATCCCGGAGGTTGCTCATGAACGACCGACGCATCCCATGGGTGCAGACCATGTCCTTCATATCATGAACATCCTTTTCACTGGTATGGGAAGAGCTACTCCTTGGTCACAGGTAAGTCAGCACCAGTATCCCCCACTGCTCTGAAGACTAATGGATCACTGACTTCCGACGAATCAGATGTTGCAACTTTTCTTGCAATTACACAGCAAACATCTGGATTGTTTTTAGTCTCCCACATTTTCTAATTTAAAGGCAGAACGAAAACCACCTTCATTTGAGGGCAGGGAACTGCAGAATTCTCACAGAACCTTTCCTTTACAAATAAAGAGGACCAGATTCTATTCTAAGGCCTTGCCAACAGCATGGATGGAGGCAAGCATAATCCCAGTTGCCAAACCTGGCAAGGATGCAGCACCGCCTTAGGTTTACATATCAGTCTCCAGCATGAGCTGTGTTTGCAAACTACCGAGAAAATTAAAAGGCCATCTCCATTCCAATTTCGATTAAAAGAAATGGGCTCACGAACAATGCCCTTGTTATACTAGAAAGTGACATCAAGAACTTTGCTCAGTGTCTTCAGCTGTAAGCATTTTTTTTTGTTTTGTTTTAAAGAAAGCATATGACACTGTAGAAACGTGGTATCATGAAGCTGCATTTCATCAGTTCGTAGGGAACGTAACCCACATTTTCTAAGAAGCAGAAAGTTTATGGTTTGGGTGGGAATCAGTTTATTCCCTAGATGGGGGTCCCAAAGGAAAGGCATCATCAGTAGTGTCAGAGCTGTACAAAACTAGGAAAGGCAACTACAAGGGGTCCCAAAAGGAAGCCATCATCATTATTGTCAGAGCTGTACCAATCTAGGAATGGCAACTAGATGGGGGTCCCAAAGGGAAGCCACTATCACTAGTGTCAGAGCTGTACCAAACTAGAAATGCCATCTAAATGGGGTCTCAAAAGGACACCATCATCAGTAGTGTCAAAGCCGTACCAAACTAGGAAAGCCAAGTGGATTGAGATCTCAAAGGGAAGCCATCATCAATAGTGTCAAACGCCGTACAAATTAAGAAATCTAACTAGAAGGGGTCCCAAAGGGAAGCCATCATCACTAGCACCTATGCTGTACCAAACTAGGAAAGCCAACTAGATGGGGGTCCCAAAGGGAAACCATCATTACTATTCCTTCGTGTTCCAAGATGACCTCTACATCCAATCCATGGTTCAACTGTTCCTGTTCAAAGACCATTCAGAAAAGGGATCAGGCATATTGGGCTTGGAAAAGCTTTCCCTCTTTGTCATCCAATAATATTTTTTTGGTCTTTACCTAAGGGCATCTCTAACAACTTATGTTGCTTTATCTTTCCTTCACTTTCCTGTTCTGATGGTATGATAGTTGTCTCTTCTGAAGACAAAGAACTCTTTGGTTCCTGTTTTTCCTCTAACTCCACCTTGGATGACTCTAACATTCTTTCTTTCCTTGATGCTCTTCTACTATCTTATGCCTGTAACATTCTTTCTTTCCCTGATGCTCTTCTACAGTCTTATGCCTCTTCCTGTGATCTCTTTTTGGCTGATCCAAAAAGAGCTTCTTTACCTGGACACATGCAAGGCTTATGGTCCTTATGGCATTCTACCCTGTGTACTGAGAGAGTGCCTCTGAACTTGCATCTGTGCTTGCTTGTCTGTTCCATTTGTTTAAAAACCAAAACTTTTCCTTCTTGAAAGCATGCATTGATACTTCCCATCCCAAAGAACAGTGACCATTCCGACCTCTAATTTTCATCCTGTTGCTTTGACTTCTACTGTTTCCAAAGCCTTTGAATCCCTCCTCAATTCCCATATCCTTAGTCACCCTGAAAATCACTTTTCTCTCTGATCACCAGTATGGCTTCCGTAAGGCGAGATCCACTGATGATATTCTCTCCCATCTTACTAATATCTGGTCATCATCCCTGCCGTATTTTGGGGAGTCGTATGTAGTTAGTTGCCCTTGACATATCTATGGCTTCTGACAGGGTGTGGCATTGGGGTCTCATCTCTAAGCTCTCCTCTCTCACTTTGCTCCTTCATATTTAGCATCCTCTCTGACTGATCTATCTCTTTGGTTGTTGATGGATCAACCTCTCCCCTTTTCTCCATCAACATTGGTGTCCCTCAAGGTTCTGGCCTGTCCCCTACACTTTTTCTCCTTTTTTCAATGATTTCCTCTCAAGTAATCCAATGCATTCATATGCTGAAGACTCAACACTGCATTCATCCCCATACTTCAATTCTGCTCCCTCTTCCCTCACCCACTCTGCATCTCATCTTGACACAGGTTTCTCAATAAACTTGGACAGGATATCATGGTGGGATAGACAAAATATTGTTAAGTTCAATGCCTCCAAGACCCAATTTCTGCCCATCTCAAGAGTCTATCGAAATCTCCTCACAACTCTCACCTTTCCCTTGACAGTTCTGTAATTCCACCTCTTGACTTAATAAACATACTTGGTATTACTGTAATATCCACTCCTTCTTGGAAACCCCACATTACAGGAATAATTAAGTATGCCTCTAAGAAACTGGATGTCCTGTTTAGATGTCGAAACTTCTTTTCTGAGCTGTTGTGCTGTTTATACAAGGGACTGATTCGTCCTTGTATGGAGTGCTGCTCTCACACTGGGGGTGGTTCAAGCTCTGTAGTCTTACTTGTCAGAGTAGTCCAACTTATAAACTGTCCTAGGCTAACTACCAAACTTGACCCCTTTTCCCTACGCCGCAATGTCGGTTCACTTTCCCTCTTCTATAGGCATTACTTTGGTTTTTGTTCCCGAGAGCTGGCTGCTCGTGTGCCCCAGCACTAGCTAGACTACACAATACTCAGCAACCTGCTGCATCACATGATTGTTGTGTGGCCATCGGCAACACAAGGGTAGGCCGTTTTGGTATTAACTTCTTTCCCTACACGTCGAAGCTTTGGAACTCTCTACCTTCTAATGTCTTTGCCAATACCTATGGCCTGGCACATTTAAAAAATTCATAAATACTTTCCCTTGTCTTTTTTTTTTCTGGTTCATAATTCTCTATTTCTTTTAAGGCGTGGCTTTGATATGAACTTTTGTCCATGACTGAAGCCTTCAACATATAAAAAGATAGATGAGGATATAATAAAGGTGGCTCTATCCTCCAGTAATATTTTCAAGAGGACTTTTTTTTTAGGAAAAAATGAACTTGAATATGACAGCCTATTATATGCCACTGGCAATGACTTTATGAAGGTTGTCTCTTGAATCTGGATATTATGATATAAAATTTTGTGCATGTTCGATTTATAGCATTTGTAGTTGGCAGAATTACAAACAGTTGGCAGAATTACAAACTGCTGAGTTGTGTCCCAGCTGTTACCTTCCATTATCCTCATGAGTAAAAGTGAGGACAAAAACAACTCATGATGCTTGGAATGATGCACTACATGGGACAACCTATAACATCTATGACGCTCTCCACAGAATGGTATGCTACAAAGGACACTCAGTGGCACCCGGAACTCCCCATGGAATGGAGTTTGGTCTTCTGCCAGTAACCACTCTCCACAGAATGGTATACTACAAAGGACACTCAGTGGCACCTAGTACTCCTCATGGAATGAAGTTTGGTCTTCTGCCAGTAACCACCTATGACTCAACTTTATGTATCCAATTTTTGCCCATTTCATAAAAGCTTCAATCTAATAGCTCAATCTAACAGTAGAAAGTGGTCATCAAGCTCCTAAGAAATTTTTTAATTTACTGAGGACTTTGATAGCTTTGATTTTTAGCTGATAGAGGTGACGTTTCTACAAAAGTCTTGGGTCGAATATTAGGTCCAATGATTTCACCTCGACAAAGAATTGCAGTAGGGCCATCCACAAAAAGTGTCGGCTAAAAGTTTCTTCTCATTTTATTGTAGTGCATAGCCACGGTAATACTTGGAGAGACTTTGTGATGGTGGTGTGGCTGACTGTGACAACACAGCTTGTAGATGTTCTTCGACACTGATTAAACTTCCCACAGAGCAGTACAGTGTAAAGTCATCCAAACCCAGACTGATACATGATGTTCTTTAGTAAACCTCTGAAACAAGTGATGATGGCCTCCCTTTGAGACCCCTTCCAGTTGCCTTTATAATTTGGTACAGTTCTGACACCAGAGATGATGGCATCCCTGTCGGACCCCTTCCAGTTGGCTTTCCTAATCTGGTACAGCTTTGACACTGGTGATTATGGCAGCCCTTTGGGACCCCCATCTAGTTGGCTTTCCTAGTTTGGTACAGCTCTGATACTAGAAATGATGGCTTCCATTTGGAAATCCATCTAATTGGCTTTCCTTCTTTTGTAAAGCTCTGACAGTAGTGATGATGGCATCCCTCATACCCCCATCTAGTTAGCTTTCCTAGTTTAGTACAGCTCTGACACTAGTGATGATGGCTTCTCTTTACGACCCCTTGTAGTTTACATGAGTTTACATGAGAAAGACAGACAACAGATGGCCTGATCAGCCTACAACTGGGTTGTCTGAAAAAAGAAAAAATCAGATATAACTTGAAAAAAGAAAGAAAAGAAAATGTAATTCTGTTCAGTAGTTTTTTAAGCCATCACCAACTCCTTGCTGTGCACATTAGCCTTCTAGTGTCCCAGTTACCCCTGTTGTTTATGCATTTATTTCTGGCATTGTTCTCATTGTATACCTGAATTTATACAATATTTGTCAAAGTGACTTTTGAAGGTGTTTATAATCTTAGCATTCACTATGTCTGATTGTAACTTATTCCACTGCTCAACACACCCATAGGAGAAGCTTTTTCCACATCTGTACATCTTTCAGCTTTGAGTTTTATTCCATCTGTCCTAGTAACCGCATTTTCTTGTATTTCGAAAAGATGCTCGTGGTTTATTTTACCGAACTTGTTCAGAATTTTGAACACATAGATTAAGGTGCCGCAAAGTCTAAAATTTTTAAGGGAGAAGTGATCCAATCGTTTCAGCCTCTCTTCATATGCCAGATTTCTGATGGATGGTATCAATTTTGTTGCAAATCTTTGTACTTGCTCTAATTTTTCCTTGTCTTTTTTATAGTTTGAGGACCAAAACTGGACTGCATATTCAAGTTGAGGTCTTACTAGAGAATTATAGTGTGAGAATTATTTCTGGTGTATTGTAATCTATGTTCCTGGCCATGAAACCTAACATTTGGTTGCCTGTTTTACTGCTGCTGACACTGTTTAGTGTATTTCACATTGTTGATAATGACAGCTCCAAGGTCCTTTTCTTCAGTTACTGTAGTTAGAGAGTTTCTGAATAGTATGTTGTCATAACATATATTCTTGTCTCCAAAGTGAATAACTTTACACTTGTGTACATTAAACTTCATTTGCCATTTGTCTGACCACTCTGCTAGTAAGTTGAGATCTCTTTGAATCATTTTGCAGTCCCACCTGTTTAACACAGCT
This sequence comes from Panulirus ornatus, assembly GCF_036320965.1. Taxonomy (NCBI): domain Eukaryota; kingdom Metazoa; phylum Arthropoda; class Malacostraca; order Decapoda; family Palinuridae; genus Panulirus; species Panulirus ornatus. The sequence goes on from NC_092248.1 coordinate 14,532,061, forward strand.
CTACTAATTTGGAGATCGTAGATATGTGACTAAGTTCTGGGTCATTAATTTATATTATGAAAATTGGGCCTAGGATCAACCCCAGTGGCACATCACTTGTTCTGTCTTGCCAACCTGAGGCTTTGCTGTTTAATGCTGCATACTGCTTTCTCCCAGTAAGCTAGCCTCTGATCCACGTACAGAGTTCATCGATTCCATGTGTTTGTTTTGAGTTTATGTAAAAGTCTCTTATGAGGTACTTTATTGAAAGCCCTTTGGAAATCTAAATATACTACATCAGACAGTAATTTTTTTCTTCCAATTCAGATAGATAACATTGAAAAATTTCAGCAAATTCGACACGCAGGATCTTCTATAGCGGAATCCGTGTTGGTTGTCCAATATTTTTTTGTGTTCCAAAATCGCGTATTATTTTTTCTATCATTTTACCTAACACTGGTGTAAGGCTAATTGGCGAGAAGTTCAAGGTGCACTTTGTCTTTTTTTTATATATAGGAGTAATATTTGCAAGTTTCCAGTCAGTTGGCACTTGATCATCCGATAGAAATTTGTTGGAATATTTTTGTTATGGGTTATAAAAGCTGTGTCCTGACCTCCTTTAAGAATCTTGGAGCTAAGTTATCTGCATTTGTTAGGATTTGATTGGTCCAAGTATTTAAGTACTTCAGAGCCCTTTATTTCTCTTACCTTCAACTCTTCTTCATCAGATCCTTGAAACATTTTCACTGATTGCGGTATTTGAGATGTTTATTCAATTGTAAACATAGCATTCCTAGTTTGGTACAGCACTGACAATAGTGATGATGGCTTCCCTTAGGAACCCCTTCTAGTTCGCTTTCCTAGTTGGTGCAGCTCTGACACTAGTGATGATGCCTTCCCTTAGGGACCCCTACTAGTTAGCTTTCCTAGTTTGGTACATTGGTGATACTTGTGATAATGGCTTCCCTTAAGGACCTCTTCTAGGTGGCTTCCCAAATTTGGTACAGCACTGACACTAGTGATGATGGCCTTCCTTTGAGACCTCCATCTAGCTGGCTTTCCTAGTTTGGTAACTAACAGCTCTGACACTAGTGATGACGACTTCCCTTTGGGACCCTTTCTAGTTGGCTTTTTTTCTTTGGTACAGCACTGACACTAGTGATGATGGCTTCCCTTTGAGACTGCCATCTAGTTGCCTTTCTTAGTATGGTACAGCTCTAACACTAGTGATGACGGCTTCCCTTTGGTTCCCCTATCTAGTTGGCTTTCTTTCTTTGGTACAGCTCTGATGCTAATGATGACAACAATGGTTATCTCCTCCGGCAGATGCAGGTGGTGTATCATAACAGTGGTCATTTCCTCCAGCAATTACAGATGGTGATGGTGGTGTTTTGTAATATTGGCCATCTCCTCCGGCAGATGCAGGTGGTGATGGTGGTGCATCATAATTGAAGCCATCTCCTATGGCAGATGTAGGTGGTGATGGTGGTGTATAGTAAAAGTGGTTATCTTTTTAGCAGATGCAGGTGGTGATGTTGGTGTATTATAACAGTGGCATCTCCTCCAATAGCTGCAGGTAATGATAGTGGCATATTATAACTGTAGTGTCTCCAGCAGATGCAGGTGAAGATAGTGGTGTATTATAGCAGTGGTCATCTCCTCCAGCAGATGCAGGTGGTAATAGTAGTTTATTATAACAGTAGTCATCTCCAGAAGATGCAGGTGGTGATGGTGGTGTATTATAACAGTGGTCATCTCTGACAGATGCAGGTGGTGACAGTGGTGTATTATAACAAAGGCCATCTCCTCCAGCAGATGTAGGTGGGGATGGTGGTGCATCATAACTGATCATCTCCTCCATCAGATGCATGTGGTGATAGTGCTGTATTATAAGTGGTATCTCCTCCAGCAGATGCAGGTGGTGATAGTGGTGTATTATAACTATAGAGTCTCGTCTGGCAGATATATGTGGTGATGGTGGTGTATTATAACAATGGTCATCTCCTCCAGCAAATGCAAGTGATGATGGTACTGTATTATAACTGGTCATCTCTAGAAGATGCAGTTGGTGATGGTGGTGTACTATAACAGTGGTCATCTCCTCCGAAAGATGCAGGTGGTGTATTAAAACAGTGGTCATCTCCTTCAGCAGATGCAGGTGGTGATGGTGGTGTATTATAACAAAGGCCATCTCCTCCAGCAGATGTAGGTGGGGATGGTGGTACATCATAACAGTGATCATCTCTATCAGATGCATGTGGTGATAGTGCTGTATTATAAGTGGTATCTCCTCCAGCAGATGCAGGTGGTGATAGTGGTTTATTATAACCATGGAGTCTTGTCTGGCAGATGCAAGTGGTGATCGTGGTGTATTATAACAGTCGTCATCTCCTCCGAAAGATGCAGGTGGTGTATTATAACAGTGGTCATCTCCTTCAGCAGATGCAGGTGGTGATGGTGGTTTATTATAACAAAGGCCATCTTCTCTGGTGATGTAGGTGGGGATGGTGGTGCATCATAACAGTGATCATCTCTTACCAGATGCATGTAATGATAGTGTTGTATTATAAGTGATATCTCCTCCAGCAGATGCAGGTGGTGATAGTGGTGTATTATAACAATGGAATCCCGTCTGGCAGATGCAGGTGGTGATAGAGGTGTACTATAACAGTGGTCATCTCCTCCAGCAAATGCAGGTGGTGATGGTGGTGTATTTATAACAGTGGTCATCTCCTCAAGCAGATTCAGGTGGTGATTTGTGATGTACTTTAACATTTTCTCCTCCAGCAGATGCATGTGGTGATGGTGGTGTATTATAACAGTAGTAATCTTCTCCAGCAGATGCAAGTGGTGATGGTGGTGCACTATAACATTTTCATCTCCTCCAGCAGATGCAGGTGGTGATGGTGGTGTACTACAACATTTTCATCTCCTCCGACAGATGCAGGTGGTGATGCTGGTATAACAGTAGTAATCTCCTCAGGCAGATGCAAGTGGTGATAGTGATGTATCATAACAGTGCTCATCTCCAGCAGATGCAAGTGGTGATAGTGGTGTATTATAACTTTGGTGTCTCCTTCAGCAGATGCAGGTGGGGTTGGTGATGCTGGTGATGGTGATGGGAGCGGTGATTGGCCATGACTGGGGCTGGGGTAGATGCCCAAGAGCTGACCCTTTCCCTAAACTTTCTGTTAACAAGGTGAGTTGTATCATCATACACTTTCCACCCACGTGATGGGAGTACCTATCTGTTAACAAGGCGAGTTGTATCATCATACACTTCCCACCCACGTGATGGGAGTACCTATGTAGGGAATACCTCATGGCTGTGAAGGTAATACTTCCTTGCTGTGTAGGGAATCTCCCATTGTTGTGTAGGAAGTACCTCTTTCCTCATTGTTGTGAATGCAGGACCACCTACCTGTGTAAGAAGTACCCTTTTCTGTGTAGGAAGTACCTTATGACTGTATTTGCAGGACCTCTTGACTGTGTAAGAAGTACCCCTGTCTGCGTAGTAGGTACTTTTGAGTGTTTGAGAGCAGAAGCACTTGACTGTGTGGGTAGCATCCTTTGGCTGATGCCAGTTCTAAAGGTAGAACCCTTGGTTGTGTTAAGAATTGTTAGCTGTATAGCAAGTACCTCATGGATGTAGAGAATGGACTATCTGGTTGTGTAGAGATAGTAACCCTTGGTTGTGTTGAGAATGGCTAGCTGTACATCAAGTACCTCCTGGATGTGGAGAATGGACTATTTGGTTGTGTAGAATGGCTGCCTAAATTCAATGAACCATTCTTAATTAATTGCATTTATTTCCCTTGTCCCTAAAAAGTCTCGAAGAGTCCCAACTTAGGAATATATTAGGGAAACCACTTTTCCTGCAAATATTAGAAATGCACTGATGTTGATGGAAAAGAAAAAATTTCAGCAAGTTGCTCACATCTTACATAAGACCAAATTATAATATGCTTCCCAGGTCTGGTCACTGCAGCTAAAGAAGCACAAAGAGGTGATAGAGGAGGTCGAGACGAGAACAAAATGGTACTGGAATCAAGGGAGCCAAGTTACAGGGAAAAGACTAGAAACCTTACATTTTCCCACCTTGGCAAAAGAGATGCGTTATGGGTGACCTGATTACAACCTTTATGTTTTCAAAACAGACTGATCATGTGAGCTGCTAACATTTCATTGAAAGATGGAGGGGTAGAACAACTAAAGCACACAACATGAAATTAGGAAACTTGTTACAGAAGATGTGAAAAAGTATATTTAGTATGAGTGGTGAACGAACAATGGTAAATGCAGACACCATACAGGAATTTTAGAAGTTGTATGATAGTAGTAAATGTTGAAGAGATGTGGCCCCACGAGTGTAAAACTCCCTCCTCTTATAGCACAAATAGGTAATTACACTGGAGTAGATCATGTGGTTATCAAGGGTCCTACAACATTTTAGTTAACTATGTAGTCACCAAGACAGTTCTACAACAATTTAGAGAACCATGTAATCTCCAATACAGTTTATTAAAAAAATAGCAGACCATTTGATCATCAACACATCCTTCAAGGGTAATGGATGACGTCATCACTTAACCCTACAACAGAACACTGGATCAAATGACCAAGAGAGCCCTTCCTCTTTATAGTGGACAATGTGATCAAGACAGGCTAACATTATTGTGATAACTATGATTATTATACAGTAGGATAATGGATCATGTGATCAAGACAGTCTAAAGTTATTATGATAATGAGATTATTTTACAACAGGATAGTGAATCAAGTGATCAAGAGAGTCTAATGTAATTTGTAATAACCAAGATTATTATACAAGATGATAGTGGACCATGAGATCACAAGATAGATCTGTAGAATATAGTGGAACATGCGATCAAAAAGACAGTCCTACAAAAGTGTGGTGGACCAAGTGAACACCAAGAGTTCAACAACAGCATAATGGGCCATGTGATCAAGACAGCTCTACCATATGATCACTCAGATAGTACTACAACAGTATAGTGAACCATGTGATCACAGACTCCCTAAAATATCATTGAGAAAAAAACTGTGCTAAAACAGAATAGCAGACCATGGGATCACCAAGACTCATACAACTGTACAGTGGACCATGTGATCACCAAGGCAGTCATATAGCAGTATAGTAAATCATGTGATCACATGACATTCTTACAACTGTATGATGAACATGTGCTCACCAAGACTGTGCAGTAAAGCTATAATGAACCATGTGATCATGAAGACATTTGTACAACAGCATAGTGAACTATGTGATTACTAAGACAGTCCTACAATGGGATAGTGGACCATTTGGTCACAAAGACATTCGAACAACAGTATAGTACACTATGTGATCACTAAGACAGTCCTACAATGGAATAGTGGACCATTTTATCACAAAGACATTCATACAACAGTACAGTAGACTATGGTATCACTGAGATGGTCCTATGATGGTACAGTGGACCATGTGACCATGAAGACCTTTGAACAACATTATATTTTTGTGTTGAAGGCTCCAGTCACGGACAAAAGTCCATATCAAAGCCGGGCCTTAATTGAAGTGTATAGAGGATTATGAAAGGGAAAAAGAAGTGACAAAGGATATTGTTTAAAAATTTTGGAGGAAGTGAAAAACCTCTTAAAATGTACCAGGTCATAGTTATTGGGAAAGACATGAGAAGACAGAGTTCCAAAGCTTTGATGTGTTGGGAAAGAAACTGTTATCAAAAAGGCTCATCCTTGAGTTACCAACAGCCACTCAGTTATCATGTGATGCAGCAGTTTGCTGAGTATTATGTGGTCTAGCTAGTGATGATGGCATACAAGCAGCCAGCTCTAAGGAGCAAAAACCGAAGTAATACTTATAGAAGAGGGAAAGCGTACCAACATTACAGTGTAAGGCAAGGTCAAGTTTGGAAGTCTAGTAGCACCAGCTGTCTTGCTTACAACAGCATTGCCCTGTCCTGTCTGTTCCACTTTCTTTGATTCCCTGCCTAGTACCACAGTATATTTTCTTTAGCCACTCTCCAGCAAGTGTAGCGTTTCTCTTCATTTTCTGATCCACTGACAATGGGCTCTAGTTGCCTTTTCAATGTACATACAGAATCTGTCCAAGGGCAGATGAGGTTCCACTCCAAACGATAGGTAATGGGGCAAAAATCTTGTAACCAGGTTTAGGGTACTATTGAAAATTGCTGTCAAGTGGCGTAACTGGTTGTAGGGTACTATCAAAGATTGCTGTCAAACGACATAACCAGGTGTTGGGTACTATCAAAGATTGCTGTAAAACTACATCACCGAGTTTAGGGTACTATCAGAGATTGCTGTCAAACTTGACAAAAACCTAGGCCACTGCTCCCTTTGCTTCCTGCCTTGTGTAGCTAGCATCCCAGGAAATGAAAATGCCCACAAAGGATAATAACACCAATTGGAGAGTACAGGGTACAGAGAAAAATTAAAGTGCAAATGATGTCCTGCATAAGTCACTGGAACAGAACAAAAATCTACTTAGTTATTTAGGAAAAAATATTACAAGAAAATCTCTGCTAACTACAAAACGATAAACACACAGGTCAATTTTCGTTCAAAACTAAGTGTAACCTTATTCACATCAAATACGTTATTTTCAAAATTTACAAATTTTTCTTATCCAGGGTGTTCACTTTAAACACAATGCCTGGTAACTATGTTAATTCAAATTACAACACACTTTGGTCAATGTGGCCAAACCTTACTATGCCAGTCAGTTTAACAGTTCACACACTTTTACCCTAAATGCCTCTGTCTATGAACTTTTCTGCACATTAATCCTTAACACCACCAACACTGTCATACTCCAAGTCCTGCTCCAACACTAACTCCACAACATATTAATTTGCTTCATCACCTTGGTGTAAATTATTTCTGGAACCCAGCCTTATTACTTAGGCAAGCTGACTCTTCCTCATGACTGCATGGTCCTCCAGCTTAGCGCCAATATCCACAGTCTAGCTACAGCTTTGGATAACTCTATTGCACTCTGCAGAACTGGGTAGATCTCATCTGGGACATTTCATCTCCCTCAATGTAGCCTCTTGTGACACGACATAACAGGCTAGAACCTGCTATACAGTTCTTGGTATTGTACGTCCACTTGTGACCAGTATCCCATAGACGATGCCAAGTCTCAACACTGATTCCTGTCAAAAATCCACAATATCCTCACTGCCAGCAATTTCCATATCACCAAAACAATTTGTGATTCTCTATGCACCATATATAACCTTGTATATTTTTTTAATGTGAATATGTACAAATTGTATTTAATGTGAATAAAGTTTCAAGGAGAATGGGGAGATCAAATTGGAGATGGAAGGACGGAGTGAAAAAGCTTTTGAGCAATTGGGGATTGAACATGCGGGAGGGAGAAAGGTGTGCATTGAACAGAGTGAACTGAAATGATGTGGTATACTGGGGTCGATATGCTGTCACTGGACTGAAACAGAGCATGTTACGTGTCTAGGGTAAACCATGGAAAGTTCTGTGGGACCTGGTTGTAGATAGGGAGCTGTTACTTCGCTGCAGTACATTTGATAGCTTCAGAATGGATTTGGGTGGATGTGGCCTTTCTTTGTCTTCTTGGCGCTACCTTGCTAACATGGGAAATGGTCATCAAGTGAAAAAAAAGAAAGGTTTCATTTAGTTTTGAAAGGAAATTGACTCATGTGTTTACTGTTTTGTAGTTGGCAGAGGTTACTCTTCTAATATTTCTTTTGTAAATAACTAAGTAGATTTCTGTTGTGTTTTGGTGATCTATGTAGGAATTCATTTGTACTTTAAATTTTCTCTGTTAGAGGTAAGGCAAGCTGTAAGTACTCTTCTTTTGGTGTTATTATTTGTGAGGGCAGTTTTGCCTCATTTAATGTGTCTAAAGTGAGAGAAGCATTTACTGTGCACCAGTCATGTATGTTTAAAGTGACAGTAACATTTACTGTATAGCATTCATTTGTGCTTAAAGTGACAATAACATTTAATGTGTACCATTCCTGTGTTTCTAAATTAAGTGTGGCATTTACTGTGTACCAGTCATGTGTTTAAAGTGAGAGCAGCATTTAATGTGTACCAGTCATGTGTGTTTTAATGTGAAAGTAACATTTACTGTTTACCAATAATAGGTGTCTTTAAGTGATAGTAGCATTTACTGTGCACCAATAATAGGGGTCTAAAGTGAAAGTAGCATTTACCATTTACCAGTCATATGTATGAAGTGACTGTAGCATTTACTGTGTACCAATCTTAAGTCTAAAGTGACATATACTGTGTACCAGTCAAATGTGTCTAAAGTGAGAGTAACATTCATTGTGTAGCAGTCATATGTGTTTAAAGTGACGGTAACATTTAATGTGTACCAGTCATGTGTGTCTAAAGTGACAGTAACATTATTGTATAAAAGTCATACATTTTTAAAGTGACATTAACATTTACTGTTTACCAGTCACATGTTTGAAGTGACAGTAGCATTTGCTGTCTACCACTCATATATGTTTAAAGTGACAGTAACATTTCCTGTGTATCAATCATATGCTTTTAAAGTGACTAACATTTACTATTTACCAGTCACATGTTTTAAGTGACAGTAGTATTTGCTGTCTACCACTCATACATGTTTAAAATGACAGTAACATTTCCTGTGTATCAATCATATGCTTTTAAAGTGACAGTAACTTTTACTGTACACCAGTCATATGTCTGAAGCGGCAGTAACATTTACTGTGAGACAGTTTAAAGTGACAGTAACATTTATTGTGTAAGTCATTTGTGTTTAAAGTGAAGTATGATTCACTATGTACCAGTTTGTGTTTAAAGTGATAGTAACATTCACTATGAACAAGTCACGTATGATAGTGTCACAGAAATAACCTAAGGCCATAGGTCAACAATACGAAGGTCAAAAGTCAACACAAAGGAGACCAAAAGTCAGTGCAGTGAAAGGGAAAGTTCAGCACAAGGGAGGCCAGAGGCCAGCACATTTAAGGCTAACAATCAGCACAAGGAACTAAGCAATGCAAACACAAGGAAGGCTAAAGATCAGCACAAAGAAGGTTAATGTCAGCACAAGGAAGACCATACGTTGGCACAAGGAACTCAGTAAGGCCAGCAAAAGGAAGGCCAAAGAATAACAAGGCAAGCACAAGGAAGTCTAGAGGACAAGACCCAGTTCAGCATAAAAACGGTCAAAGGTTAGCAAGGCCATCACAAGATAGACCTGAGGATAGCAACAAGGCCAATGCAAGGTAGGCCTAAAGTCAGCAAGGCCAACACAAGACTAACCAAAGGTCAACAAGGTCAGTCAACACACAAAGGGGCAAAGGCCATCACACAGAACTAGAGGTCAGCATACAGATGGAAGATTAACATACAGAAAGCCAGAGGTCAACACACAGAGAGCCACAGGATGATGCTTAGAAAACTAAAGGTCAACATAGAAGCTCATAGGTTAACACAAGAAAGGTCAAAGATCCCACAAGAAAGGCCAAAGATCAACACACAGAGAGCCATAGATTAAGAAAGATTAAAAACTGAAGGTCAACATATGGGGCCAAAAAGTAAAGAAGGTCAACACAAGAAGGAGCAGACTAACATTAGAACCAAAAGTCGGCACAGAGGTCTAAAGGTCAGCGTGGAGAGCTGGAGGTCAACGCAAGGAATGGCAAAGGTCAAGACACAAAAACCAGCGGACAAGTCACGGAAGGATAAAGGTCAAAACATGGAGGATGAAAGATAAAGATACAGAGGGCCTAATATTAAGACACATGGAAGCAAAATGTGGATATATAACAGGTGGAGTGATGCTCCGTGATGATTTTTTAATTATAGTGGCAGGAAGAGGATTGCAAACCAAAAGATATCTCTTTCCTTCTGGCTCATCTGTAAGTAGGAAAATGGTGGAAAATACTCTCATGGAAATTCAGTTGGAAAGTGTGGAAGAGAAAATTTCTGTCAGTCTGATGAAATCTACTGTCCACTTTGGTATATGAATAAGAATGACATAATTAGGGGAAAGGAACTTTTTCATCTTTAAAAATAAAGATGTATAATTATTGGCAAACAGGACTTTTGTTTTGCTGTACTGATAACAGATGCCACTGAAGTATTTGTTAGCCTCGATTTAAGGGTATTTATAGCCTTTGCATTTACAACTTCGGGAAGGTTGAAGGTCAAAACATGGATGTAAAAGGTTAGAACACAGACAGACAAAGGTCAAGAACTGGAGGCCAAAAGTTCACAAAATGGAGAGCCTAAGGTTAAGACATGGAGGGCCAATGGTCAACACAAGGAAAGCCTAAAGTCAGCACACTCAGGGGGGGGCAAAGGTCATTGGTAGGTCAATGCAAGAATAGTTCACATGCTGAGTTATGTGTAAGGTCAGTATGGGAAGGGGGAGGGAAATGATCAATTAAGGGCCTTCCTCTGCACTCTCACAACTCTCTCTCTCATACACTCTCACTTGCCAGACCACTCCAGTACTACCATAATCTCACTTGCCTGACCACTGCATGTGCTACCATTCTCTCACTTTCGAGACTACTACTAGCACTACCATACTCTCACTTGCCAGACCACTACTAGTACTATCATAATCTCAATTGTCAGACAATCACTAGCACTATTACCACTAGTGCTAGGTTATCTTGTCTAGGGTGCAGTCCTACATCCCCTCTTCTAAATCTTTTTCCTCTCATTCTTAGCTTGATTGCCTCTGCTCTGATGCCTGTTGCATCAGGGACCATGAAAATGGAACATGAAACTCTTCCCTTCCTCAGAAACCCACTTTACATTCATTTCTGCTTGGAATCATTGCAAAGCTGTTCTTCAAAGAACTGAGAAAGTGTGCTGACATGACTTCTTCTACTGACATGGCTTTTTGGTTCTTAACCAATAGCTTCTTTAACAACTTCTGTAATTCAGCCTTTCCTCCTCATTTCTGACATGATCCATGTGTTGCCTACTCTCAGAGATAAAGGTGCTCTTTTTGGCAACTTATTTCCTCTAACTCAACTTTGGATGATTCAGATTGTAATCCTCCATCCTCACCTCCTCCCTCTGAAATTATGCTAACTCCTACATTCCCCTTGTGCATGGTGTTTCTTGTACTCTATCCAATCCAGATAGACAAAGGCATATAATTCAGATAGCATATCTCCTCAAATTGTAAAGGAGAGTGCCTCTGAACTAGCGTCAATCTTTGCTTGCCTATTTTGCCTTCAAAAATCCTAGTCTTTCCCTTCTACTTGGAAGCACACAGTGCAGCCCATCCCTAAGAAAGGAGACCACTCAAACCCCTCCAACTATTGTCCCACTGTTCTCACTTGTGCTATCTCCAAAGTCCTTGAATCTCTCACTTTTACAAACAGAATCTGATTCCTATCTTTCAGACCACCAGTTTATATTTTGCTTAGCTAGATCTACAGGTGATCTTTTTTCCTGTGTGATTCATCTCTGGTCCTGCTGTCTCAGAGATTTTGGTGAAACTTTTGTCACAGCCCTTGACATCTCCAAAGCATTTGACAGGATGTGGCATAAATCCTTGCTTTCTAAACTTTTCCCTTTGGTTTCTCTTCCCTGTGTTCTTTAATGCATAGTTTCCTCTCTGACTAATCAAGTGCAGTAGTTGCCAAGGGAGTGATATCCCCCTCCTATCCTATCAATAGTGGTGTTCCTTAGTGTTTTGTCCTATCACCTACTCTCATTCTTTCTGCAGCAAATAGTTTCTCTTCTTCTCACCCTATTCCCTCTTATGGTCAGGATTCCACTTTATATACTTCAACTTGCTATTCTTCTTCTTCTCCATGTAATACTTGTTTTCTTTCTCATACTAATATTTCCTCTCATATCGGACCTGTGCTGCATTTTGGATTGAGGAAGCAGTAACCCTGTAAAGTTTAAGTACTGAAATATAATTTCTCTCTATAAGTCTTTCTAACAATCATTTGTTTCCCTCTGCTCAATTTCAAAGCTCTGCAACTGTATCTTGTAATAATATAAACTTGTTGAGTGTGACCACATTCTCCACTCTGTCCTGGAAACTCCATGTATCACAGTCTGTTTCTCAAAATCTTGGTGTGTTGTATAGGTGCCATAACTGTTCTTCTCGTGAGAAGCTGCTTCACATCTACAGGGGTTTTATTCTTCCAGTTATAGAGGACTGATCACAAATCTGAGGAGGCTCACCCTAAACATCTCAACTAACTAGGGTTGAATCAAAAGCATTGCATCTTATTTTTCTCCCGGTATCACCTCTCATCAATTTCCATAAGATGGAACAGAAGAAGGAGCCAAGCATAGGGTACTCATCCTCCTTGAAGGCTCATGTAGGGGATCCTGAATGTGTGAATATGTAACCAAGATGAGAAAAAGGGAGAGATGAATGTTTGAGGAAAGGAACCTAGATACCTGGCTCTAAGTTAAACAAATATCAAGGGTAAAGGGAAAAATGGTTTCAGAATGTCTTAAGGGTTAGTTGTTGGTGTGAGTACAAAAGCTGTGGAAAGGGCAGCATTACTGTTGAAGCAGGATTTATAGGTATATGTCAAAGAAAGTAAAGAAGTGAGTATCAGACTGATGTGGTTAAAAAATGAAATCGGAATGGATAAAATGGGTGCTTATGCCCCCAGCCATGAGAAGGCTTATGAGAGTTAAGTGTTCTGGGAGCAGCTGAGTGAGTGTGTCAGTAGTTTTGATAAGATGGTTTTAATGATGGGACTACTACAACTTCAAAAATACGGAAAACAGTCTCTATTGTCACACACACTTCATTGCTCTCAGGACCCTTGCTCCCTCACCCACCCTATGACTCATTACCACTTCCTTGGTTCCATCTGCTGTCATGTCCAATCCCAGGTATCTAAAATACTTCACTTCCCCTAATCTTTCTCTATTGAAAGTCACACCCAAATTAACTTGCCCCTCAACTATGCTAAACCTGATAATCTTGCTTTTATTCACATTCATTCTCAACTTCTTTCACACTCCCTTCCAGACGGTCACCAACTTCTGCAGTCTCTCACTCAAATCTCCCATCAGTGCTGTACTATCAGCAAGCAATAACTGACTCACTTCCCAAGCCCTCTTATCCCTCACAAACTGCATACTTGCCCATCTCTCCAAGACTCACATTTACCTCCCACAACACCCTATTCATTAAACAAATTAACCATGGTGATATTGGACATCCCTACTTCAGACCAAACTTCACTTGGAACCATTCACTCCCCTCTCTTCCTACTCGTACACATGACGTAAATCTTTGATTAAAATTTTTCACTACTTCTAGCAGGTTCCTCCCACACAATATATTTTTAAAACCTTTCACAAGGAATATCTATCAATCCTGCCGTGTGCTCTCTCTAGATTTATAAATGCCACACACTAATACATCCATTTCTTAAGTATTTCTCAGACACAATCTTGGATGCATACACCTGATTCACACATCCTCCACCACTTCTGAAATCACACTGTTCCTCCCCAGTCTAATGCTCTGTACATACCATCACATTCTTAGTCACTTCTCTCTCATACAACTTACCAGGTACACTCTAACAAACTTATACCTCTGTAGTCTGAATGACCCTTACCTTTATACAATGGCACTATACATGCATTCCACCAATCCTCAGACACCTCACCATGATCCATACATACACAGAAAATCCTAACTAGTCAAATCAACAACACAGTCATGCCCTTCTCAATAAATTCAACAGCAATACCATCCACTCCAGCCACCTTGCCACATTTCATCCTTCAGAATGCTTTCACCACCTCTTCTTTCTTCACTAAACCATTCCCTATGACTTTTACTTTGCATTATACCCCAACCCAAAGACCTTAAGTGTGCCTCTCTATCATCAAAGATATTCAACAGACCTTCAAAGTACTCTCTCCATCTGCTCCTTACTTCATCACTACCTGTTCCAACTTCACCTTTTTTTTTTACACATTATTAGCATCCTTCCAAAACATCTTATCCTCCCTAGAGTTTACCAATAATGCTTGCTCACTCCACCTCTTAAATGCCCTCTTTTTAATCCCTGCACCTTCCTCTTGACCTCCTTTTGCTTTCCCTTTACATCCCCCAGTGATAAGTATCTGTAAGTACCACCAAAATTTATCCCTTTACTCTTTCACTAGCAACCTTACTTTTCATCTCGCCACTCACTGCCCTTTCTAATATGCCCACCTCCCACCTTTTGCATGCCACATGCATCTCTCACACACATGAACACTGCTTTCCTAAATATTTCACATCCTTCGGCCACTCCCCTTGCTTCATTTACTCTCACCTTGTCATTTTACACTCAGTCTTTCTTGGTATTTCTTCACACATGTTCCTTTACCAAGCTCACTTACTTTTATCACTCTCTCATAGGGGTATTGTGTCCTTTTTTCCTAAAACCTGTACAAATCTTCAACCTTCCCTGCATAAGATTGTGATCAGACATTCCACCAGTTGCTCATCTTAGCACATTTGCATCCAAAAGTCACTCTTTTACATGTCTGTCAATTACCATGTAATCCAGTAATGCCCGCTGACCATCTTTCCTACTCACATAAGTATCCTTGTGCATGTCCCTCTTTTTAAACCAGGGATTCTCAATCACCAGACCTTTTTAAGCACAGATCATCACAAGCTGTTAACCATTTCAGTTTATAATACAGAATACCCTGTCCCCCTCCCCAATTATACCCTAAACTGCTACATCACTTATCTTCATGTTCAAATCACCCATCACTAGTACCTGGGCTCTTGCATCAAAACTGCTGACACACTCACTCAGCTACTCCCAAAACACTTGCCTATCATTGCCAGGTGCATAAGCACTAATAATCTTACATATCTTGTCATCCACTTTCATTTTTATCAATATCAGTCTAGAAGTCATTTCCTTACATTCTTTCACACACTCCCACAACACCTTCAGGAGTAGTGCTACTCCTTCCTTAGATCTTGTCTTCTCACCAACACCCTGACTATATTTCTAAGACATTTCCAAACCATTCTTTCCCTTTACCCTTGAGCTTTACCCTTGAGCTTTGTTTCACTCAGTGCCAGAACATATAGGTTTCTTTCCTCAAACATACTACATATATCTCCTCTTTTCTCATCTTGCTTACATCCACACACATTTATACACCACAGCCTCAGCCTTTGAGGAGGATGAGAACTCCTTACATGGCTCCTTCTATTCCATGTTTTAGAAATTGAAACTCATGAGGAGGAGGGTCTCCAATCTCATGCTTCTGCCCCATCCAGCTGCCTTTTACAATATGCAAGGAATACGGAGGTAGAATTCTTTCTCCCCTACCCCAGGTTTGGATCGCTATTTTCCCATGTCAGCGAGGTAGCACCAAGAAACAGATGAAGAAAGACCCCATCCACTCATATATACATATGCGCACATATACATATCAACATGTACGCATATACATACACATGCACAGACATATACATATATACACATGTACATATTCATATTTGCTTGCCTTCATCCATATCCAGCACCACCCTGCCCCACAGGAAACAGCATCGCCACCTGCTGCATCAGCGAGGTAGTGCCAGGAAACAGACAAAAAAGGCCACATTCGTTCACACTCACTCTTTAGCTGTCGTGTGTAAGGCACTAAAACCACAGCTTCCTATCCACATCTAGGCCCCACAGACCTTTCCATGGTTTACCCTAAACATTTCACATGCCCTGGTTCAGTCCACTGACAGCACATCAACCCCAGTATACCACATTGTTCCAATTCACTCTAGTCCTTGCATGGCTCTCACCCTCCTGCATGTTCAGGCTCCAATTGCTCAAAATCTTCTTCAGTCCAAGTTGGATGCCTTGGCATTTCACTCTCCAATTGGATTGCTTGTCCTGCCATCTCCACTATATGTTACACTTGATCACATTTTCCCACGTAAGCACAGGAAACAAATGAAGAAAGACACATCTACTCACATACACATACAGATGCTCCCCTGTGCGACTTACAACCATCCGTACATATGACCAGAAAATATATGAATTAAGAAATATACTTAAATATAAAACTCATGCTTGGTCATATCTCCACCAGTGCTAATGGCTGCATGCGTAGGATAGTGAATATCAGACGATCCCAGCATTGTGTATATCATAGCTTCTCTCTCAGTTATTCAGTAAGTGCACGTTATTCATGTGAATCTAAAAATTTTCTTGCTGGATTAAAATGTTTTTGTATTTAATCCCAAAGAAGATGATGAGCAAGAGGAAAAATTCATCACATGTTGACGGATCTGGCAAGAAGCCAAAAAGATGCTCAATTTGGAATTGAAAATGAAGGTAATCACCCAATATGACGAAGGAAAAAAGTTGATGTGACTGCACATAATCTACAGTCGTCCTCTTTAGCAGTCTCCACAATTCTAAAGGACAAAGAAGAAAAATATGTGAAGCAGTGAAAAGTTTGGCAAGTATGAAGTCTGTGATAATGACTAAGCATTGACAGTGGCCCATCCACGAAATTGAAAAGTTGTTGGTGCTGTGGATGGAAGATCAAATTAAAAAACATGTACTACTAAGTTCACTAACAATTCAGGCAAAGGCTATAAGTCTCTTTAAGACTTTGAGGGACCAAGCAGAAGATTACAATGAGAACTTTATAGCAAGTCATGGCTGGTTCAATAGATTTAAAAGAAGATATAGCTTGCACAACATTAGTCACAGGTGAAGCAATAAGTGCTGACAAAGGAGCTGCCAAAAAGTTCATTGAAAGTTTGAATGAATCACTCCCTGAACTAAAGAATCTTAAATAAAAAGTAAGAAAAACTACAGAATCATATAATAAAAGATGGTAAATAAAAATGAGATAATCATGATAGAAATAGAGTGGAATAAAAGAATACTGTACAAGTATACGAATTCTCCCTACCACGCTGACATGTGTCTGACTTACGTCCATTTCGAGATCCGACCAGTCGGTCAAAATGGAACTCAGACATATGAGTCACAATCTGTACACATACAAACATACATGTACATTTATTTTATTTTTATTATATTTTGTCGCTGTCTCCCACATTAGCGAGGTAGCACAAGGAAACAGACGGAAGAATGGCCCAACCCACCCACATACACATGTATATACATACACATCCACACACACACACATATACATACCTATACATTTCAACTTATACATATATATATGTACATTAACAGATTCTTTCATACTATTCGCCATTTCCCGCATTAGCAAGGTAGTGTTAGGAACAGAGGACTGGGCCTTTGAGGGAATATCCTCACCTGGCCCCCTTCTCTGTTCCTTCTTTTGGAAAATTAAAAAAAGAAAAAGGGGAGAAAGAATACTTCCCACATATTCCCTGCGTGTCGTAGAATGCAACTAAAAGGGGAGGGAGCGGGTGGCTGGAACATTAACAGATATATACATATATACACATGTACATGATTCATACTTGCTGCCTTTATTCTTTCCTGTTGCCACCCCTCCACACATGTGATGACAAACCTCTCCCCCCACACGCGCGTGAGGTAGCGCTAGGAAATGACAACAAAGACCACATTTGTTTACACTCAGTCTCTAGCTGTCATGTGTAATGCACTGAAACCACAGCTCCCTTTCCACATCCAGGCCCCACAAAACTTTCCATGGTTTACCCCAGACGCTTCACATGCCGTGGTCCAATCCATTGACAGCACGTCGACCCCAGTATACCACATCATTCCAATTCGCTCTATTCCTTGCACACCTTTCACCCCCCTGCATGTTCAGGCCCCGATCACTCAAAATCTTTTTCACTCCATCCTTCCACTTCCAATTTGGTCTCCCACTTCTCCACGTTCCCTCCACCTGTGACATATATATCCTCTTGGTCAATCTTTCCTCACTCATCCTGTCCATCTGACCAAACCATTTCAATACACCCTGTTCTGCTCTCTCAACCACACTCTTTTTATTACCACACATCTCTCTTACCCTTTCGTTACTTACTCGATCAAACCACCTCACACCACATATTGTCCTCAGACATCTCATTTCCAACACAATCACCCTCCTACGCACAACCCTATCTATAGCCCATGCCTTGCAACCACATAACATTATTGGAACCACTATTTCTTCAAACATACCCATTTTTACTTTCCAAGACAACATTCTCACCTTCCACACATTTTTCAACACTCTCAGAACTTTCAACCCCTTCCCCACCCTGTGACTCACTTCCGCTTCCATGGTTTCATTCGCTGCCAAATCCACTCCCAGATATTTAAGACACTCCACTCTCTCCAGTTTTTCTCCATTCAAACTTATTTCCCAATTCACTTGTCCCTCAACCCTACTGTACCTAGTAACCTTGCTCCTATTCACATTTACTCTCAGCTTTCTTCTTTCACACTTTACCAAACTCAGTCACCAGCTTCTGCTGTTTCTCACCCGAATCAGCTGTATGTATCATCAGCAAACAACAACTGACTCACTTACCAAGCCCTCTCATCCACAGCAGACTGCATACATGCCCCCCTCTCTGCAAAACTCTTGCATTCACCTCCCTAACAACCCCATCCATGAACAAATTAAACAACCATGGAGACATCACACACCCCTGCTGCAAACTGACATTCACTGAGAACCAATCACTTTTCTCTCTTTGTACTCATGCACATGTCTTACATCCTCTATAAAAACATATCACTGCTTCCAGCAACTTGCCTCCCACACCATATACTCTTACTACCTTCCGCAAAGCACCTCTATCAACTCTATCATATGCCTTCTCCAGATCCATAAATGCTACATACAAATCCATTTGTTTTTCTAAGTATTTCTCACATATATTCTTGAAAGCAAACTCCTGATCCACACATCCTCTACCACTTCTGAAACCACACTGCTCTTTCCCAATCTGATGTTCTATACATGCCTTCACCCTCTCAGTCAATACCCTCCCATATAATTTCCTAGGAATACTCAACAAACTTATACCTCAGTAATTTGAACACTCAGCTTTATCCCCTTTGCCTTTGTATAATGGAACTATGCACGCATTCCGCCAATCCTCAGGCACTTCACCATGAGTCATACATACATTGAATATCCTCACCAACCAGTCAACAACACAGTCACCCCCCTTTTTAGTAAATTCCACTGCAATACCATCCAAAACCGCCGCCTAGCTGGCTTTCATCTTCAGCAAAGCTTTCACTACCTCTTTTCTATCTACCAAATCATTCTCCCTGACCCTCTCACTTCGCACACCACCCCAACCAAAACACCCTATATCCGCCACACTATCATCAAACACATTCAACAAACCTTCAATATACTCACTCCATCCCCTTCTCACATCACCACTACTTGCAATTATCTCCCCATTAGCCCCCTTCACCGATGTTCCCATTTGTTCTCTTGTCTTACGCACTTTATTTACCTCCTTCCAAAAATCTTTTTATTTCCCCTAAAATTTAATGATACTCTCTCACCCCAACTCTCATTTGCCCTCTTTTTCACCTCTTGCACCTTTCTCTTGACCTCCTGCCTCTTTCTTTTATATATCTCGTAGTCATTTGCACTATTTCCTTGCAAAAATCATCCAAATGCCTCTCTTTTCTCTTTCACTAATATTCTTACTTCTTCATCCTACTACTCACTACCCTTTCTAATCTGCCCACCCCCCATGCTTTTCATGCTACAAGCATCTTTTGTGCAAGCCATCACTGCTTCCCTGAATACCTCCCATTCCTCCCTCACTTCCCTTACGTCCTTTACTGTCACCTTTTTCCATTCTGCACTCAGTCTCTCGTGGTACTTCCTCACACAAGTCCCCTTTCCAAGCTCACTTACTCTCACCACAATCTTCACCCCATTATTCTCTCTTCTTTTCTGAAAACCTCTACAAACCTTCACCTTCGCCTCCACGAGATAATGAACAGACATCCCTCCAGTTGCACCTCACAGCATATTAACATCCAAAAGTCTCTCTGTCACATGCCTATCAGTTAACACATAATTCAATAACACTCTCTTACTATCTCTCCTACTTACATACATATACTTATGTATATCTCTCTTTTTAAACCAGGTATTCCCAATCACCAGTCCTTTTTCAGCACACAAATATACAAGCTCTTCACCATTTCCATTTACAACACTGAACACCCCATGTTCACCAATTATTCTCTCAACTGCCACTTTTCTCACCTTTGCATTCAAATCACCCATCACTTTAATCTGGTCTTGTGCATTAAAACTGCTAACACACTCACTCAGCTGCTCCCAAAACACTAGCCTCTCATGATCTTTCTTCTCATGCCCAGATGCATAGGCCCCAGTAGTTACCCATCTCTCCCCATCCACTTTCACTTTTACCTATATCAATCTAGAGTTTACTTTCTTACTATCACATACTCCCTTAACTCCTGTTTCAGTAGTAGTGCTACTCCTTCCTTTGCTCTTGTCCTCTCACCAACCCCTGACTTTACTCCCAAAATATTTCCAAACCACCCTTCCCCTTTACCCTTGAGCTTCATTTCGCTTGGAGCCAAAACATCTAGGTTCCTTTCCTCAAACATACTACCGATCTCTTCTTTTTTCTCATCTTGGTTACATCCACACACATTTAGACACCCCAGTCTAAGCCTTCGAGGAGGATGAGCACTCCCCGCGTGACTCCTTCTGTTTCCCCTTTTAGAAAGTTAGAATATAAGGAGGGAAGGGTTTCTGCTCCCCGCTCCCGTCCCCATTAGTCGCCTTCTACGACACACGGGGAATGCGTGGGAAGTATTGTTTCTCCCCTATTCCCTACATACACGTGTACATATTTATACTTGCTCACTTTCAACCATTCCCGATGTCACCCTGCCTCACAAGATACAGCACAAATGCATGAAGGAAAGGAAAAAGAATAATTCTCTTCTATTGTCCTTCTGTTGCCAGTAAATCCATTATTGGTAGTCACACCCTGATTTCGTGAAGGTATTTATTTTATCTATTTATTAAACTTTGTCACTGTCTCCCGCGTTAGCAAGGTAGCGCAAGGAAACAGTCAAAAGAATGGCCTAACCCACCCACATACACATGTATATACATACACATCCACACACGCACTTATACATACCTATACATCTCAACATATACATATGTATGCACACACACATATACATATATACGCATTTACATAATTTATACTGTCTGCCTTTATTCATTCCCATCGCCACACTGCCACACATGAAATAACAACCCCCTCCCCCGCATGTGCGCGAGGTAGCGCGAGGAAAAGACAACAAAGGCCACATTCGTTCACACTCAGTCTCTAGCTGTTATATATAATGCACCAAAACCACCGCTCCCTTTCCACATCCAGGCCCCACAGAACTTTCCATGGTTTACCCCAGACGCTTCACATGCCCTGGTTCAATCCATTGACAGCACGTCCACCCCAGTATACCACATCGTTCCAGTTCACTCTATTCCTTGCACGCCTTTCACCCTCCTGCATGTTCAGGCCCTGATCACTGAAAATCTTTTTCACTCCATCTTTCCACCTCCAATTTGGTCTCCCACTTCTCCTGTTCCCTCCACCTCCGACACATATATCCTCTTGGTCAATCTGTCCTCACTCATTCTCTCCATGTGACCAAAGCATTTCAAAACACCCTCCTCTGCTCTCTCAACCACACTCTTTTTATTACCACACATTTCTCTTACCCTTTCATTACTTACTCGATCAAACATCAAACCACCTCACACCACATATTGTCCTTAAACATCTCACTTCCAGCACATCCACCCTCCTCCACACAACTCTGTCTATAGCCCATGCCTCGCAACCTTATGTCATTGTTGGAACCACTTTTCCTTCAAACATATCCATTTTTGCCTCCCAGGATAATGTTCTCTTGAAGGTATGTTTCAAATTTCATATTTTTTCAGTTCTTTTCTGAGTAGCTCGAGACTTGAATGGCATGCGACCTATTAATCTTGTTTAGATTTTGCCTGGGTTGTGTCCTTTATCAAAAGGTTAATCAGGAACTTATGCTGACTTATAGGTTGAAGAAATTTCACTTTTGATTATGGAACTTAATGCAGGTACAGAAGTTTGAAATATTTTTCAAACATTTCCACCCAAATTCAGATCGTTCAGAGTAAGTGTCCTGCGGGGCAGGTGACCGAAGGTTTCCCTAAAACAACCATCTACTTATTGTGTCATTTACATAGAATGGCAAACACTTAGGGGTGGCTCTGTCTGCTGACATTGTCATCCTACTGTTTGTCCATCTGTTCATATTTAGAAGCCATACCCAGGTTTAGTGAAGATGCTGTAATCCATATACTTGATATTATTGTTTTCCAGCATCTGAAAAACTGGACGGTATTAAATGTGCATAACTCTATCCCTGGGGATAGGGGAGAAAGAATACTTCCCACGTATTCCCTGCGTGTCTTAGAAGGCGACTAAAAGGGGAGGGAGCGGGGGGCTGGAAATCCTCCCCTCTCGTTTTTAATTTTCCAAAAGATGGAATAGAGAAGGGGGCCAGGAGAGGATGTTCCCTCAAAGGCTCAGTCCTTTGTTCTTGGCACTACCTCGCTGATGTGGGAAATGGTAAATAGCATGAAAAAAAAAAATCTGATTTGAATTTTGCATAAGTTATTCCCGTTATAATGTCCAACCTGAAACTTAACATGGCTGAAAGTGGAAAAAAAATCCACCTTTGGCCATAGAACTTGATATAGCTGGTATCATTATTTTCCAAACAATATTTTTTTCCATTCTTGAATCTGTGTCAGCTCATAAGAGAGTTTCAGTTCCCGGTCAATGGTGCTCTTAAGGTGGAAGTTCTCGATGTAAAGAGTGTGTAAATAAACCTCGTGACGTCATTACGGGAAGACCTCAGTGAACTCTTTTGGTTCACTGTTAGTATGCTAATTCTGTTGGTGCTAGATAAAAGGATATATTTCCCCCTTATTAAAAGGAATAGTGTGCAACTTTACTATTTTTATGGTAAAAGAACATACATGTTGGAAAAATTAATCTAAACCTTCTTTGTAAAGGTAGTATTATATCTTCACTATAGATGCATAATGTACGGAGGGGTCACCTACAAAAGCTACTCTGGGAAAAGATGACTGGAGCCATTTTACTCCATCTGGTTGTGTCTCATGAAACCTCAGTTGTTGAGCTTTACATTTCCTTACATACACCATGAAGCTATCCTCTTTTTTATTTCTCTGGTCTTGTTTTGATTTTTTTCCGTCTCTCGTACTGTGCTGGTCTTTTATTATCTTTATTTCATTAAGGGTCTGGCCCAAATTAGGACTTTAGTCAGTGTGTGAAGCTACTGATTTAAAAATGATAAATAAATAAGGATGACACCATCTCATGTAGAGATAGTGTGCTAATTTGCTCAAGGTGCAGTATAAAATGAAAATCATGACCTTATTTTGTGGAGACTGTGCTAATCAGACTGTTTTACTTTTTTTGACAGCTACTTGGTTTGTGGTATGTGATTGAACAAATTGACACAACTTCCACTTGCCTTACAATGAACTTCACCAGAGTCACTCCAACTCAACTAAAGGTGACCAAGTCCCGCCAGCTTCTCCTGCTTGACACACTGAGTATAGAGCACCTAAACTCTTACACTGCTACGCTTGATATACCAGATGGTGAAAATGCTGGAAAGATGCGTGTTAAATGGCCTCTTAGTGAGTATTGGAATAACATCTGCCTCTGTAAGAAATGATACAGAAACTCTTCAGGAAAAATTATTGAAAATGTCTTTGGGTAGCGCAAGGAAACAGATGAAAAAATGGCCCAACCCACCCGCATACAAATGTATATACATATATGCCCACATATGCACATATTCATACCTATACATTTCAATGTTATTTTTTTTTATCATTATACTTTGTCGCTGTCTCCCGCGTTAGCGAGGTAGCGCAAGGAAACAGATGAAAGACAGGCCCAACCCACCAACATAAACATGTATATACCTACATGTCTACACACTCACATATATATACCTATACATTTCAACGTATTATTTATTTATTTACTTATTTTGCTTTGTCGCTGTCTCCCACATTAGTGAGGTAGCGCAAGGAAACATGAAAGAATGGCCCAACCCACCCACATACACATGTATATACATACACGTCCACACACGCAAATATACATACCTGTACATCTCAATGTACACATATATATACACACACAGACATATACATATATACACATGTACATAATTCATACTGTCTGCCTTTATTTATTCCCATCGCCACCTCGCCAGACATGGAATAACAACCCCTTCCCCCTCATGTGTGCGAGGTAGCACTAGGAAAAGACAACAAAGGCCCCATTCGTTCACACTCAGTCTCTAGCTGTCATGTAATAATGCACCGAAACCACAGCTCCTTTTCCACATCCAGGCCCCACAGAACTTTCCATGGTTTACCCCAGACTCTTCACATGCCCTGGTTCAATCCATTGACAGCACGTCGACCCCGGTATACCACATCGTTCCAGTTCACTCTATTCCTTGCACGCCTTTCACCCTCTTGTATGTTCAGGCCCCGATCGCTCAAAGTCTTTTTCACTCATCTTTCCACCTCCAATTTGGTCTCCCACTTCTCCTCGTTCCCTCCACCTCTGACACATATATCCTCTATGTCAATCTTTCCTCACTCATTCTCTCCATGTGACCAAATCATTTCAATACACCCTCTTCTGCTCTCTCAACCACACTCTTTTTATTACCACACGTCTCTCTTACCCTTTCATGTCTTACCCTTTCATTAGTTACTCGATCAAACCACCTCACACCACATATTGTCCTCAAACATATCATTTCCAACACATGCCCCCTCCTCCGCACAACCCTATCTATAGCACATGCCTCACAACCAGTGTGTGAAAGAAGAAAGTTCAGAGTAAATGTGAATAAGAGCAAGGTTATTAGGTACAGTAGGGTTGAGGGTTAAGTCAGTTGGGAGGTAAGTTTGAATGGAGAAAAACTGGAGGAGGTGAAGTGTTTTAGATATCTGGGAGTGGATCTGGCAGCGGATGGAACCATGGAAGCGGAAGTGAATCATAGGGTGGGGTAGGGGGCAAAAATTCTGGGAGCCTTGAAGAATGTTTGGAAGTCGAGAATATTATCTCGGAAAGCAAAAATGGGTATGTTTGAAGGAATAGTGGTTCTAACAATGTTGTATGTTTGCAAGGCATGGGCTATGGATAGAGTTGTGCGCAGGAGGGTGGATGTGCTGGAAATGAGATGTTTGAGGACAATATGTGGTGTGATGTGGTTTGATCGAGTAAGTAATATAAGGGTAAGAGAGATGTGTGGAAATAAAAAGAGTGTGGTTGAGAGAGCAGATGAGTGTGTTTTGAAATGGTTTGGTCCCATGGAGGGAATGAGTGAGGAAAGATTGACCAAGAGGGTATATGTGTCAGAAGTGGAGGGAAGGAGGAGAAGTGGGAGACCAAATTGGAGGTGGAAAGATGGAGTGAAAAAGATTTTAAGTGATCGGGGCCTGAACATGCAGGAGGGTGAAAGACGTGCAAGGAATAGAGTGAATTGTAACGATGTGGTATACTGGGGTTGACGTGCTGTCAATGAATTGAACCAGGGCATGTGAAGCATCTGGGGTAAACCATGGAAAGTTCTGTGGGGCCTAGATGTGGAAAGGGAGCTGTGGTTTTGGTGCATTATTACATGACAGCTAAAGACTTGAGTGTGAACGAAGGGGGCCTTTGTTGTCTTTTCCTAGCGCTACCTCACACACATGAGGGGGAGGGGGATGTTATTCCATGTCTGGCGAGGTGGCGATGGGAATAAATAAAGGCAGACGGTATGAATTATGTACATGTTTATATATGTATATGTCTGTGTGTGTATTTGTATGTGTACATTGAGATGTATAGGTATGCATATTTGCGTGTGTGGACGTGTATGTATATACATGTGTATGTGGGTTGGTTTGGCCATTTTTTCGTGTGTTTCCTTGCGCTACCTTGCTGACGCAGGAGACAGCAACAAAGTAAAATAAATATAAATATATATATATATATATATATATATATATATATATATATATATATATATATATATATATATATATATATATATATATATATATATATATATATGTATGTATCTATTTTAACTTTCTAAAAGGGGAAACAGAAGAAGGAGTCACGCGGGGAGTACTCATCCTCCTCGAAGGCTCAGATTAGGGTGTCTAAATGTGTGTGGATATAACGAAGATGAGAAAAAAGGAGAGAGAGGTAGTATGTTTGAGGAAAGGAACCTGGATGTTTTGGCTCTGAGTGAAGCGAAGCTCAAGGGTAAAGGGGAAGAATGGTTTGGGAATGTCTTGGGAGTAAACTCAGGGGTTAGTGAGAGGACAAGAGCAAGGGAAGGAGTAGCACTACTCCTGACACAGGAGTGGTGGGAGTATGTGATAGAGTGTAAGAAAGTAAACTCTAGATTGATATGGGTAAAATTGAAAGTTGATGGAGAGAGATGAGTGATTATTGGTGCATATGCACCTGGGCATGAGAAGAAAGATCATGAGAGGCAAGTGTTTTGGGAGCAGCTGAATGAATGTGTAAGTAGTTTTGATGCACGAGACCAGGTTATAGTGATGGGTGATTTGAATGCAAAGGTGAGTAATGTGGCAGTTGAAGGAATAATTGGTATACATGGGGTGTTCAGTGTTGTAAATGGAAATAGTGAAGAGCTTGTAGATTTCTGTGGTGAAAAAGGACTGGTGATTGGGAATACCTGGTTTAAAAAGCAAGATATACATAAGTATACGTATATAAGTAGGAGAGATGGCCAGAGAGCGTTATTGGATTACGTGTTAATTGATTGGTGTGCGAAAGAGAGACTTTTGGATGTTAATGTGCTGAGAGGTGCAACTGGAGGGATGTCTGATCATTATCTTGTGGAGGCAAAGGTGAAGATTTGTAGAGGTTTTCAGAAAAGAAGGGAGAATGTTGGGGTGAAGAGAGTGGTGAGAATAAGTGAGCTTGGGAAGGAAACTTGTGTGAGGAAGTACCAGGAGAGACTGAGTACAGAATGGTAAAAGGTGAGAATGAAGGAGGTAAGGGGAGTGGGGGAGGAATGGGATGTATATAGGGAAGCAGTGATGGCTTGCGCAAAAGATGCTTGTGGCATGAGAAGCGTGGTAGGTGGGCAGATTAGAAAGGGTAGTGAGTGGTGGGATGAAGAAGTAAGATTATTAGTGAAAGAGAAGAGAGAGGTATTTGGATGATTTTTACAGGGAAATAATGCCAATGAGTGGGAGATGTACAAGAGAAAGAGGCAGGAGGTCAAGAAAAAGGTGCAAGAGGTGAAAAAGAGGGCAAATGAGAGTTGGGGTGAGAGAGTATCATTAAATTTTAGGGAGAATAAAAAGATGTTGTGGAAGGAGGTAAATAAAGTGCGTAAGACAAGGGAACAAATGTGAACTTCAGTGAAAGGAGCTAATGGGGAGGTGATAACAAGTAGTGGTGATGTGAGAAGGAGATGGAGTGAGTATTTTGAAGGTTTGTTGAATGTGTTTGATGATAGAGTGGGAGATATAGGGTGTTTTGGTCGAGGTGGTGTGCTAAGTGAGAGGGCTAGGGAGAATGATTTGGTAAACAGAGAAGAAGTAGTAAAAGCCTTGCGGAAGATGAAAGCCGGCAAGGCAGCGGGGTTGGATGGTATTGCTGTGGAATTTATTAAAAAAGTGGGTGACTGTATTGTTGACTGGTTGGTAAGGTTATTTAATGAATGTATGACTCATGGTGAGGTGCCTGAGGATTGGCGGAATGCCTGCATAGTGCCATTGTACAAAGGCAAAGGGGACAAAGGTGAGTGTTCAAATTACAGAGGTATAAGTTTGTCGAGTATTCCTGGTAAATTATATGGGAGGGTATTGATTGAGAGGGTGAAGGCATGTACAGAGCATCAGATTGGGGAAGAGCAGTGTAGTTTCAGAAGTGGTAGAGGATGTGTGGATCAGGTGTTTGCTTTAAAGAGTGTATGTGAGAAATAATTAGAAAGGCAAATGGATTTGTATGTAGCATTTATGGATCTGGAGAAGGCATATGATAGAGTTGATAGAGATGCTTTGTTGAAGGTATTAAGAATATATGGCATTGGAGGCAAGTTGTTAGAAGCAGTGAAAAGTTTTGATCGAGGATGTAAGGCATGTGTACGTGTAGGAAGAGAGGAAAGTGATTGGTTCTTTGTGAATGTAGGTTTGCGGCAGGGGTGTGTGATGTCTCCATGGTTGTTTAATTTGTTTATGGATGGGGTTGTTAGGGAGGTGAATGCAAGAGTTTTGGAAAGAGGGGCAAGTAAGCAGTCTGTTGTGGATGAGAGAGCTTGGGAAGTGAGTCAGTTGTTGTTCGCTGATGATACAGCGCTGGTGGCTGATTCATGTGAGAAACTGCAGAAGCTGGTGACTGAGTTTGGTAAAGCGTGTGAGAGAAGAAAGTTGAGAGTAAATGTGAATAAGAGCAAGGTTATTAGGTACCGTAGGGTTGAGGGCCAAGTCAATTGGGAGGTAAGTTTGAATGGAGAAAAACTGGAGGAAGTGAAGTGTTTTAGATATCTGAGAGTAGATTTGGCAGCAGATGGAACCATGGAAGCGGAAGCGAATCATAGGGTGGGGGAGGGTGCGAAAATTTTGGGAGCATCGAAGAATGTGTGGAAGTTGAGAACATTATCTCGGAAAGCAAAAATGGGTATGTTTGAAGGAATAGTGGTTCCAACTTTGTTGTATGGTTGCCAGGCGTGGGCTATGGATAGAGTTGTGCGCAGGAGGGTGGATGTGCTGGAAATGAGATGTTTGAGGACAATATGTGGTGTGAGGTGGTTTAATCGAGTAAGTAATGTAAGGGTAAGAGAGATGTGTGGAAATAAAAAGAGTGTGGTTTAGAGAGCAGAAAAGTGTGTTTTGAAATGGTTCGGTCACATGGAGAGAACGAGTGAGGAAAGATTGACCAAGAGGATATATGTGTCGGAGGTGGAGGGAACGAGGAGAAGTGGGAGACCAAATTGGAGGTGGAAAGATGGAGTGAAAAAGATTTTGAGTGATCGGGGCCTGAAGATGCAGGAGGGTGAAAGGCGTGCAAGGAACAGAGTGAATTGGAACGATGTGGTATACCGGGGCCGACGTGCTGTCGATGGATTGAACCAGGGCATGTGAAGCGTCTGGGGTAAACCATGGAAAGTCCTGTGGGTCCTGGATGTGGAAAGGGAGCTGTGGTTTCGGTGCATTATTACATGACAGCTAGAGACTGAGTGTGAACGAATGTGGCCTTTGTTGTCGTTTCCTAGCACTACCTCGCACACATGAGGGGGGAGAGGGTTGTTATTCCATGTGTGGTGGGGTGGCGATGGGAATGAATAAAGGCAGACAGTATGAAATATGTACACGTGTATATATGTATATGTCTGTGTATATATACATGTATACGTTGAAATGTATAGGTATGTATATTTGCGTGTGTGGGCGTGTATGTGTGTGGCTGTGTATGTGGGTGGGTTGGGCCATTCTTTCGTCTGTTTCCTTGCGCTACCTCGCTAACGTGGGAGACAGCGACAAAGCAAAATAATAGTAAAATAAAAGAATATATATGTATATATGTGTGTGTGTGTGTGTGTGTATCTATGTGTGTGTGTCTATGTGTGTGTGTGTATGTGTGTGTTTGTGTATGGATGGACCGTTTTTCTTGTTTCTTGTTGTTACTTTGTGACTTGGGAAACGGCAATCAAATTAAATAGATATTAATGAATACAGTGAACAATAGATTAAACAGGTTTCGGATTTCACAGCCAAGGCAAAAAGTATTATTTTTTATCCCACTTGCTTTTGGTAGTGTTTGGGTATACCGTTTTGTTATGGTCTTGGTCTGTCTCAAGCTACTGTGTGGTTATGTAAACAGAGATTGGTGATATTATTTATCAAATTTTGCAATCCTAACAATTGAAAATGGCATCAAGTGACAGGGGAGTTAAAAAAAAGTGTGTGAACTGTATATGGTATAAGTGTATTATGTATTAAAAAATGTTCCATAGGTTACATTCAGTTTAACGGTCTTTTGGCATTAATGGACATCCGTTAATGAACCTATAAGGTAGACCCTGGGCAGCCTGTAAATGTGTCACATTCAGGAACACTAACCTTTACATCACTGGAGTCCAACATCATCCATTTGTTTTTGATGGATGGCTTCCATGATTTTATGAATTTCCTTTGCAGAGGCCACACTTCTCATCTACTTTTATTTACTTATACAGGAATATCAGATTCAAAAGACGATTGTACCATTAAAGGGTAATGAATGATTCAGAATGTTTTTCTAGAAGCAGTATTGTTATCAGTAAGACTATGTGTTGGTTGATTCCAAGTCAGCAAATTATGGGGTTGGTGTATTGAAACAGATCCCTTGGGCTTTCCTCAGGAAAAAGCCTTCAACAACACTGATCTTACTTCAACAGTCCAAAGTCTAGTTGTGGTTTCATGTTTTTAGCTACAGTACATGTTGGTGAAATAGTTTTGCAGCTCAGTGCAAATGACTTAGTGAGGGTACAAGCCAAGAAAGTGATCTTTTGGGCAAACCATGCCTTCCCAGACTTTTACATACACTAGTAGAAAGCCTTACCCAAAGAAGTTTAGATTGGCTGACCTGGTGGAAAGATATGAGAAACCTCCAAAGACTTTTTCGTTAAAGGGCTCCACCAACTTGTCTGATGGTATAAATGGACACCTTGAGCTAAGGGTGGACTTCCATTCTCCAGTTTCATGTAAGTTCAGGCTTTTGGGAAGTGAAGCAGAAGTATCCACATATCAGCATAAAGGACCTGTTTATTCTATGGCCTTTCATCTCCCAGAATGTCTAAGAGATAAATGAGGAGATTCATGCCATAATTATATATGACTTAGTTTATTCAGTTCCTCCTACCTTCAAGGAGTGTACAGTACTTGGGCTGAGGCTCTTTCAAGGTCTTTTTCTGTGACTACTGAAATGTCTATATAGGGAGAGTGGCATTCAGTTGGATGGATCCTTTACTGTGGGAGGAATCCCCAGGTGAGCTGCTTCATTACCTAAGTGGATGCCCTTTACCCAACTGTATGTCTCCAGCGTTCAACAGTCAAGGGAATTCAGTTTCCCTCTTTCCCTCGGTAAATCTCCTAAGAAAGTTCTTTCCAAACTGATTGGTTTTCAAGATTCATTCACCTCAAAAGCCCCACTATGGTGCCTGAATCTTCTTCAGTATCTAACTGTGTAAGTGTTTCTAGATTACTTCAAATTGGGGTCAACAACCAAGCTTCAAGCTTGAAGTGCTGGGTTTTGGAATTTTCATATTTTACATAGTTTTTTAAGCACTTATACAGCCTAAAATTGGTTAAAATGAGTCCAATGACTTTTTTCAAAATGTCTGCATCTACTTCAAGACAGTATCGGTGAGTTTGGAAACTCAGATTTTTTTTAAATCAGGTTTACGTTACATGAGGCCTATGTTTGGTTTTCTAGCATTTTTCATTATAGAAATAGAGCGAGTAATGCTACTGTTTTGCACAAGAGCATTTTCATGAACCCTTATCCATAGTTTGGAATCAATTGATTGAAATGTTTGGAATAACGGCCTTTTAAGATCTGCCCTCTCCCCATGCAGCCAGAGTGGGAGTTGGATACAATTAAAGCATTATTATGATGACCCAGCACCTCAGTGGATGCTCATGAAGACACTTCTTGATGGCCCTCAGTGCTGGCAGAAGAGTGCTAATAGTGAGATACATATCATGTCAAGGCAGAAAATAAAATTTCAGTTGATAACATGGTTTGGGTTAAGATCAATCGAAATTCAGGTTTTTTTTTAGTGAAAAAATTGTTTCAAAATACCCACACAATGATTGCTTCTTGGAAATTACTATTGATGACTATCATAGCATAAATCTCCAAACTTCCCTGGGATTACTAGAGAATATCAATAAGTACCTTCTCCTTCTTTTGGAAAAGTGAAAAAAAAAACGAGAGGGGAAGATTTCCAGCCACCCGCTCCCTCCCCTTTTAGTCGCCTTTTACGACACGCAGGGAATACGTGGGATGTATTCTTTCTCCCCTACTTTTCCAAAAGAAGGAGCAGAGAACGGGGGCCAGGTGAGGATATTCCCTCACAGGCCCAGTCCTCTGTTCTTAACGCTACCTCGCTAATGCGGGAAATGGCGAATAGTATGAAAGAAAGAAAGATCAATAAGTACATCATTTTGTATAGCTAAGAAGTTGGAAACCCCTCTTTGTAAGGAATTTTTCTTCTTGGACAAGAAAGTTGGTTTTGGTGTGTCAACCTGGCCTGCGAGCTTGTGATGTCAAAAAGACAGCTACTACTTTGACTTTTCTTTGGAATACAGTAAGTCCTCTATTTAATGGACTAATAGGGGGAAGGAGTGTCCGTTAATGTCGAAAGTCTGTCAAATTGAATGTAACCCATGGGCCATTTTTTAAAACAATATACAGTAATGCAATATACAGTTCACACGCTTTCTTTTGATTCCTCTATCACTTGAAGCTATTATGAATTGTAAGGATTGCAAAAGTATTAAATAAAGTTTCAATTCTCTGTATACAACCTGACTGTTTGATAGCTTGAGGCAGAGAGACCAAAACAAAGAGAGTATACTCCATTCTACCAAAAACAAGTGCGATGTGAAATGTGCATGGTGTGGCATTTAGATTCTTTTTTTTTATTTCTTCAATTATTTAATAATGTATTATCATTTGCCCATTCTGTTAAATCAGAAATCCATTATAATGGGGTCTGTTGAATAGAGGGTTTACTGTATGTTCAAGCTCATAGAGAAGTCTTTTAAACCAGGGGAAAATCCCTTGGCCTTTGGAGGGACCTTACGAAGGGAGATATAATGTAAGAACATAATTAAGTAACCAAACAACTGAAAATGTTAGTAAACCACTTTTATAATGAATATCACTTGTTGCCATCTTCCACTGAATGGACCCCCCAGCACCCTTTCCAGGACAGCCCTAGGGGTATATAAAATTCAAACACCTTCCAGGTCCTGTGTAAGCTCTCGGTGGTCCTTAACATGTCCCTGGAAAAGAATAACAAGGAGTCTTCGGCAATTGCCAGACACTTTTGCCAGGCATCACCTTATTACTTTTGACGTTAAGGATTTTCCTTGCATGGCACTGGGCCTGCCACCTTTAAGAGAGAGAATTGCTTGGGGGGAAGAAGGTAACATGTAAAGCATGTCTTTTGTTCACTGCATTTAGTTAAGAAGTTAGCTTCTCTCTGACTTCCAACTCCATGTTGGTAAACTCTCAGCTTTGATTTTGAGCAGGAATAGAAGATGCAGCAGACTCTTCCCACTTATTCAACCTACTTAAGTATGCTAAGTTTGGAGGAGGGAACAGCTGTTGTGACACTGCTAACCACAAGGAAATTTTTTCCTTTAGGTTATCAGTGAGAGAGAGTGAGAGAGAAAACAGCTCTTTTGTTTGTTTGTTTTTCTGATCAACAGATTTGGCTGGCAAGGCAGACTACATTGTGTTTGACACTGACTATGAAACATATGCGGCTATCTATGAATGCCAACCCTTCACCTCCTTTGCACATCGCCAGTCTGCTACCATTTTGTCCCGGAGCCGGGCTCTCAACAGTACCATCATTGACAAGGTTGGTATGGATTACTATAGAAAGTTAGAGAAAAGTTTTGATGTTTTTGTAAAACATTACTATGATGGAATTGCCTGGCATATCCTGTTTTTGTTCCTGCTTTCTTTGTTTTCTGTTGAAAAGTCAAATTATCAATAATATAAACAATAAGTGGGTTTGGGTTTCTAATGTCCTCTCCCTTGATGTGGACTTTTGTCCACAACTGGATCCTTAAAAAATAAAAAATAAGATCCTCACCACAAGGATCTTTTACTTCTTCCTAGTTGAGGACTGTATTACTTGTTTCTTTGTTGTTTTATTATTCCAGTATGATATTCTTTCATTTCATAAAATTAAATATTTTTTTTTACCATTTTATTAGTTTGATATTTAACATGTTTTGTCTTGTCCGGGAGACCAATTAGGCAAGGGCAATAGGATGAAAATAATTTTGATTTTTCTTTGATGATAAACCTTTTCTTAAACCAAATATTCATGTGCTAGCTTATTTGAACAGAAGTTAGGCAATTTGGATGGCATTTATATATTTTTTTATTTATTATACTTTGTTACTGTCTCCCGT
Source organism: Panulirus ornatus (assembly GCF_036320965.1). Lineage (NCBI taxonomy): Eukaryota > Metazoa > Arthropoda > Malacostraca > Decapoda > Palinuridae > Panulirus > Panulirus ornatus. The sequence goes on from NC_092248.1 coordinate 14,566,351, forward strand.
GTTGATGAGGTAGCGCAAGGAAACAGACGAAAGAATGGCCCAACCCACCCACATACACATGTATATACATAAACGTCCACACGCACATATATATGCCTATACATCTCAACGTATACATATATATATATATATATATATATATATATATATATATATATATATATATATATATATATATATATATATATTTTTCTTTTCTTTTAAACTATTTGCCATTTCCCGCGTTGGCGAGGTAGCGTTAAGAACAGAGGACTGGGCCTTTATTGGAATATCCTCACCTGGCCCCCTCTGTTCCTTCTTTTGGAAAATTAAAAAAAAAACGAGAGGGGAGGATTTCCAGCCCCCCGCTCCCTCCCCTTTTAGTCGCCTTCTACGACACGCAGGGAATACGTGGGAAGTATTCTTAATCCCCTATCCCCAGGGATAATATATATATATATATATATATATATATATATATATATATATATATATATATATATATATATATATATATATATATATATATATATATCTTAATCCCCTATCCCCAGGGATAATATATATATATATGAGAAGAGTGGGAGGTGGGCTGTTTAGAAAGGGTAGTGAGTGGTGGGATGAAGAAGTAAGAGTGTTAGTGAAAGAGAAGAGAGAGGCATTTGGACGATTTTTGCAGGGAAAAAATGCAATTGAGTGGGAGAAGTATAAAAGAAAGAGACAGGAGGTCAAGAGAAAGGTGCAAGAGGTGAAAAAAAGGGCAAATGAGAGTTGGGGTGAGAGACTATCAGTATATATATATATATATATATATATATATATATATATATATATATATATATATATATATATATATTATCCCTGGGGATAGGGGATTAAGAATACTTCCCACGTATTCCCTGCGTGTCGTAGAAGGCGACTAAAAGGGGAGGGAGCGGGGGGCTGGAAATCCTCCCCTCTCGTTTTTTTTTAAATTTTCCAAAAGAAGGAACAGAGAGGGCCAGGTGAGGATATTCCAAAAAAGGCCCAGTCCTCTGTTCTTAACGCTACCTCGCTATCGCGGGAAATGGCGAATAGTATAAAAAAAAAATATATATATATATATATATATATATATATATATATATATATATATATATATATATATATATATATATACACAGACATATACATATATACACATGTACATAATTCATACTGTCTGCCCTTTATTCATTCCCGTCGCCACCCCGCCACATGAAATGACAACCCCCCGCATGTGCATGAGGTAGTGCTAGGAAAAGACAACAAAGGCCACATTCGTTCACACTCAGTCTCTAGCTGTCATGTATAACACACCGAAACCACATCTCCCTTTCCACATCCAGGCCCCACAAAACTTTCCATGGTTTACCCCAGAAATTTCACATGCCCTGGTTCAATCCATTGACAGTACGTCGACCCTGGTGTACCACATCATTCCAATTCACACGATTCCTTGCACGCCTTTCACCCCCCTGCTTGTTCAGGCCCCAATCACTCAAAATCTTTTTCACTCCATCTTTCCACTTCCAATTTCGTCTCCCACTTCTCCTCACTCCCTCCACCTCACACCACATATTGTCCTCAAACGTTTCATTTCCAGCACATCCACCCTTTGCACAACTCTATCTATATCCCATGCCTCGCAACCATATAACATTGTTGGAACCACTATTCCTTCAAACATTCCCATTTTTGCTTTTCAAGATAACGTTTTTGACTACCACACATTTTTCAACACTTCCAGAACCTTCCCCTCCTCCCCACCATATAATTCACTTCTGCTTCCATGGTTCCATCCAATGCCAAATCCACTCCCAGATATCTAAAACACTTCACTTCCTCCAGTTTTTCTCCATTCAAACTTACCTCCCAATTGACTTGTCCCTCAATCCTACTGCACCTGATAACCTTGCTCATATTCACATTTACTCTCAGCTTTCTTCTTTCACACACTTTACCAAACTCAGTCACCAGCTTTTGCCGTTTCTCACCTGTATCAGCCACCAGCGCTCTGTCATCAGCGAACAACAACTGACTCGCTTCCCAAGCTCTCTCATCCACAACAGACTGCAAACTTGCTCCTCTTTTCAAAACTCTTGCATTCACCTCCCTAACAACCCCATTCATAAACAAATTAAACAGCCATGGAGACATCACGCACCCCTGCCGCAAACCAACATTCACTGAGAACCAATCACTTTCCTCTCTTCCTACTCGTCCACATGCCTTACATCCTCGATAAGAACTTTTCACTGCTTCTAACAACTTGCCTCCCACACCATAAATTCTTAATACCTTCCACAGAGCATCTCTATCAACTCTATCATATGCCTCCTCCAGATCCATAAATGGTACATACAAATCCATTTGCTTTTCTAAGTCTTTCTTACATACATTCTTCAAAGCAGACACCTGATCCACACATCCTCTACCACTTCTGAAACCACACTGCTCTTCCCCAATCTGATGCTCTGTACAAGCCTTCACCCTCTCAATCAATACTCTCCCATATAATTTCCCAGGAATACTCAACAAACTCATACCTCTGTAATTTGAGCATTCACTTTTATCCCCTTAGCCTTTGTACAATAGCACTATGCAAGCATTCTGCCAATCCTCAGGCACCTCACCATGAGTCATACATACATTAAATAACCTTACCAGCCTGTCAACAGTACAGTCACCCCCTTTTTTAATAAATTCCACTGCAGTTCCATCCAAACCCACTGCTTTACTGGCTTTCATCTTCCGCAAAGCTTTTGATACCTCTTCTCTGTTTACCAAATCATTCTCCCTAACCCTCTCACTTTGCACACCACCTCAACCAAAACACCCTATATATCTGCCACTCTATCATCAAACACATTCAACAAACCCTCAAAATTCTCACTCCATCTCCTCACATCACCACTACTTGTTATCACCTCCCCATTAGCCCCCTTCACTGATGTTCACATTTGTTCTCTTGTCTTTCTTTTTTCTTTCAAACTATTCGCCATTTCCCGCGTTAGCGAGGTAGCGTTAAGAACAGAAGACTGGGCCTTGGAGGGAATATCCTCACCTGGCCCCCTTCTATGTTCCTTGTTTTGGAAAATTAAAAAAAAAACGAGAGGGGAAGATTTCCAGCCCCCCGCTCCCTCCCCTTTTAGTCGCCTTCTACGACACGCAGGGAATACGTGGGAAGTATTCTTTCTCCCCTATCCCCATACGCACTTTATTTACCTCTTTCCAAAATATCTTTTTTTCTTTTTCTTTCATACCATTCGCAATTTCTCGCATTTGCAAGGTAGCATTAAGAACAGAGGACTGGGCCCTTGAGGGAATATCCTCACCTGGCCCCCTTCTCTGTTCCTTCTTTTGGAAAAATTAAAAAAACAACTGGGAGGATTTCCAGCCACCCGCTCCCTCCCCTTTTAGTCGCCTTCTACGACAAGCAGGGAATACATGGGGAGTATTCTTTCTCACCTATCCCCAGGGATAGAAACATCTTTTTATTCTCCCTAAAATTTAATGATACTCTCTCACCCCAACTCTCATTTGCCCTCTTTTTCTCCTCTTCCACCTTTCTCTTGACCTCCTGCCTCTTTCTTTTATACATCTCCCAGTCATTTGCATTATTTCCCTGCAAATATCGTCCAAATGCCTCTCTCTTCTCTTTCACTAATGATCTTACTTCATCCCACCACTCACTACCCTTTATAATCTGCCCACTTCCCACGCTTCTCATGCCACAGGCATCTTTTGCGCAAGCCATCACTGCTTCTCTAAATACATTCCATTCCTCCCCCACTCCCCTTACGTCCCTTGTTCTCACCTTTTTCCATTCTGTACTCAGTCTTTCCGGGTACTTACACAAGTCTTCTTCCCAAGCTCACTTACTCTCACCACTCTTTTCACACCACCATTCACTCTTCTTTTCTGAAAACCTCTACAAATCTTCACCTTCGCCTCCATGATAATGATCAGACATCCCTCCAGTTGCACCTCTCTGCACATTAACATCCAAAAGTCTCTCGCGCGCCTATCAATTAACACATAATCCAATACCGCTCTCTGGCCATCTCTCCTACTTACATACGTATACTTATGTATATCTCTCTTTTTAAACCAGGTATTCCCAATCATCAGACCTTTTTCAGCACAGAAATCTACAAGCTCTTCACAATTTCCATTTACAACATTGAACACCCCATGTACACCTATTATTCCCTCAACTGCCACATTACTCACCTTTGCATTCAAATCACCCATCACTATAACCCGGTCTCGTGCATCAAAACCACTAACACACTCATTCAGCTGCTCCCAAAACACTTGCCTCTCATGATCTTTCTTCTCATGCCCAGGTGCATATGCACCAATAATCACCCATCTTTCTCCATCCACTTTCAGTTTTACCCATATCAATTTAGAGTTTACTTTCTTACACTCCCATCACATACTCCCACCACTCCTGTTTCAGGAGTAGTGCTACTCCTTCCCTTGATCTTGTCCTCTCACTAACCCCTAACTTTACTCCCAAGACATTCCCAAATCACTCTTCCCCTTGAGCTTCATTTCACTTAGAGCCAAAACATCCAGGTTCCTTTCCTCAAACATACTACGTATCTCTCCTTTTTTCTCATCTTGATTACATCGACATACATTGAGACACCCTAATCTGAGCTTTTGGGGAGGATGAGCACTTCCCGCGTGGCTCCTTCATTTGTTTCCCCTTTTAGAAAGTTAGAATACAAGGAGGGGAGGGTTTCTAGCCCCCCGCTCCTGTCCCCTTTAGTCGCCTTCTATGACACGTGAGGAATGCATGGGAAGTATTCTTTCTTCCCTATCCCCAGGGATGACATATACTAGGTTATTCTGACTCATTATGGCTTTTTCTGGGTATTGTTGTATCCAGGTGGAATTCTTACCCCTTACCCTTTGGTTGAGAACATTCATCACAATCAAATGATATGGTAACTGTATTTTTTGTGTACACAGTCCTTTTCCAGGTACTCTCCTAATGCAGGAGTTAATTATTATTCATATGTTCAGAAAATGTGGCAGAAATGGGAGATATAGGTTGGGGTCTTACTTTCTATGAATCATTAGTGATGGTGTTCATTTCAATTATATTTTCTTCACTTCTCTTCAGATGTTTCTTACTTGATGAAAGAATTCATAATCATCATAATAGGCATGAAATATAAGAGAAAATAGCAAGAGATGGGAATGCATTAAGATATCTTTACCAATACAATCCACCACAATTTTCTTTTATTACTTTCTAGGTAAGTTCAGCAAACTATCACTTATTTCTTGGTTGTACAGTTATTCTTATCTGAAATTTTTTCACTTCTTAAAATAGAATTATGTTAATGACTTTACTGAATTGATTTTAAAGATGTATCTTAGTATTCGCCACACCGATCTAATGATAGCATTAGGGCAAAAGAATTATTTTTTCCTTGTCTATAAATCTTTTCATATATCAAAGTCTGTTCAAAGATTGTAACTATGAGTGTTCTGAGGTTGGAGTTGTCTATGTCAAAGCAGTCGGTCAGTCAGTTCACCCCTCTGCTTGTAAGCAAGCATTCTCACTGGTTGTACCCATGTGCTCACAAGTACAATAATAAAGAGTTGTAATTTTGTATGAACTCCTTGCTTGATCTATATCATATGGTGGAGTGACCACTATTTATATACTGAGACTTCCTATGATGGTACTTCATGTTTTATAAGCTCCAGCTCATTTTATATTGGATATGCAGTCAAGCTATGGATGGAATGGAGGACCCAGTGGTTTTACAAGTATCAATGTTGCCGAATGAGACAGGAGCCGAGGCATGCTTCCTGCATAGCACAAGAAGAATGCTCAGGGTTTCTGAGGACTACTGTTAGCCTCTTCAGAAAACTTCATGTTAGAGGTGCAGGTTCAATGTATGTGGACAATCACCTTGTGAATCTTTTGAGCAATGTGTTAATGCACTTTGACAATTTGGCAAGTGTGATTTTGATAATATTACACCAGACCAGATTTTATGGGACCATATCATGTTTGTGTTTAGCGTACGGGACAACAAGGTTCATGATCATTTGCATCAGGAAGAAATATATCACTGGAATGTACCCCATAGATATGTTAGGCAACAGAAACAGCAAACACGCAGGAGAAGAGTTGAAATAATGAGCAGCTTCATTTGTGTGCTTACAGTATCTGGCCCTTGTATAGCACATCACTCTATCCCCTGCACAACTGACACCATTTGCTTTCAGGCCCTATAAACACTGAAAGCATCTTTCACTCCATCCTTCTTCCTTGTCTTTGTTTCTTTCTTTTCCTTGTCCTCTCCATTCCAACATGTATACACCCTTTTCAGCTCTCTGACAGATATTCCTCATACTACCACATCTCTGTTACCTTATTGATATTTTATGTTCCTGCTTGCTTCATTAGAAACTACTGATGGAGATGGGATGAGTGCTACTTTTACTGAGAGAGCATGAGATCTGGTTATACTCAGTCTTAACATTTTCCAAAAAATTTGCCGTTTTATTTGGTCAGGCTGTTTTAGTAGGAGATTCAGTATTTCTTAGCTAAGAACACTTCACTTATGAATGACTTAGCCAGTCTTTTGTCGACTCAGAATTTTTTTTTTAATGAAGCAGTTAAAAGTAATGAGTCTAACCTTGTATTTTAACACAGATCAAACAGCAACTCAAGTCTTTTGGCATTGAAACTCAAGACTTCGATGTGATCGATCATGCTTCATGTATTAAGCCAGAGGACTCTGACCTCAGAATTAACATTGATGAGGAGACATTAAAGAAAATTCTTGGTGATGCTGCAGACGGCTTCAAGAATGTTGCTTCACAGGTAAGTTTTATATCTCCAAACTCCAGTTTCTGCCCACCTTTCTCTCCAAAACCCCTCACGAATTCCATTTATTTTTTTTGCTGGATCCATAATTCCACCACTTCACACAGTGAAAATACTTGGGATCAAGGTAACATCTAACCTATCTTAGAAACCTCTCATTATGCAAACAGCTACAGTAAATTTGCTTCTTAAATGGTGAAATTTCTTTTCTTCTGAACACCTGCTTCATTTACAAAAAGGAATAACCCATCCTTTCATGTAGTATTTATGTGTCACATGGGGGGAGGGAATCTAGCTCTGCATACATAGTAGACAGTGTTGAGTCAAAAGCAGACCAAGTTATCAACCCACCACAGGTTTAACCTCGAAACTTGACCCACTTGCTGTACGTTGTAGTGTTAGTACATTTTCTGTCTTCTCTTGATATTACTCTTGTTCTTCCTGAAATCTGGCCTTAATCATGCCCCCACCTTTAGCTAGGCCCTTTAATATATACTCAGTAAGCTACAGCTCATAATTACTGTGTTGTTAGCAACTTAAGGTAAGGCATAACACCAGACACGAACATCACCATTCTAAACACCAACATCTGGTAAGGCTTGGTTTCCTGTGGCATTTTAGCTAAGTCTCTTCCTCACATATCAGCTTACTGCTTTATGTCTTCTATCTCTTTCTTGTATCTCCCTTGACGATGTGATCATTACACGAAAGAGCACTTAGGAACTTATCAAATTTCATTTTCTTCATGGTTATATTTATATTTATTTGTTATACTTTGTCGCTGTCTCATGCGTTAGCGAGGTAGCGCAAGGAAACAGTTGAAAGAATGGCCCAACCCACCCACATACACATGTATATACATACACGTCCACACACGCACATATACATACCTATACATCTCAACGTATACACATATATATACACACACAGACATATATATATACAAACATGTACATAATTCATACTGTCTGCCCTTATTCATTCCTGTCACCACCCCGCCACACATGAAATGAAAACCCCCCTCCCCCTGCATGTGCACGAGGGGGGACATATATATATATATATATATATATATATATATATATATATATATATATATATATATATATATACATTTTTTTTTGCTTTGTCGCTGTCTCCCACGTTTGCGAGGTAGCGCAAGGAAACAGACGAAAGAAATGGCCCAACCCACCCCCATACACATGTATATACATTCGTCCACACACGCAAATATACATACCTACACAGCTTTCCATGGTTTACCCCAGACGCTTCACATGCCCTGATTCAATCCACTGACAGCACGTCAACGCCGGTATACCACATCGATCCAATTCACTCTATTCCTTGCCCTCCTTTCACCCTCCTGCATGTTCAGGCCCCGATCACACAAAATCTTTTTCACTCCATCTTTCCACCTACAATTTGGTCTCCCACTTCTCCTCGTTCCCTCCACCTCCGACACATATATCCTCTTGGTCAATCTTTCCTCACTCATTCTCTCCATATGCCCAAACCATTTCAAAACACCCTCTTCTGCTCTCTCAACCACGCTCTTTTTATTTCCACACATCTCTCTTACCCTTACGTTACTTACTCGATCAAACCACGTCACACCACACATTGTCCTCAAACATCTCATTTCCAGCACATCCATCCTCCTGCGCACAACTCTATCCATAGCCCACGCCTCGCAACCATACAACATTGTTGGAACCACTATTCCTTCAAACATACCCATTTTTGCTTTCCGAGATAATGTTCTCGACTTCCACACATTCTTCAAGGCTCCCAGGATTTTCGCCCCCTCCCCCACCCTATGATCCACTTCCACTTCCATGGTTCCATCCGCTGCCAAATCCACTCCCAGATCTCTAAAACACTTTACTTCCTCCAGTTTTTCTCCATTCAAACTTACCTCCCAATTGACTTGACCCTCAACCCTACTGTACCTAATAACCTTGCTCTTATTCACATTTACTCTTACATATATATATATATATATATATATATATATATATATATATATATATATATATATATATATATATATATACCTCGCAAACGCGGGAGACAGCGACAAAGTATAAAAAAAAAATATATATATATATATATATATATATATATATATATATATATATATATATATATATATATATATATATATATATAAAGTGTTTTGGGAGCAGCTGAATGAGTGTGTTAGTGGTTTTATATATATATCTTTTCTTTCATACTATTCGCCATTTCCTGCATTAGCGAGGTAGCGTTAAGAACAGAGGACTGGGCCTTAGAGGGAATATCCTCACCTGACCCCCTTCTCTGTTTCTTCTTTAGGAAAATTAAAAAAAAACGAGAGGGAAGGATTTCCAGCCCCCCGCTCCCTTCCCTTTTAGTCGCTATCTACGACACGCAGGGAATACGTGGGAAGTATTCTCTCTCCCCTATCCCCAGGGATATATATATCTATAGGTGTTTGCTTTGAAGAATGTATGTGAGAAATACTTAGAAAAGCAAATGGATTTTTATGTAGCATTTATGGATCTGGAGAAGGCATATGATAGAGTTGATAGAGATGCTCTGTGGAAGGTATTAAGAATATATGGTGTGGGAGGCAAGTTGTTAGAAGCAGTGAAAAGTTTTTATCGAGGATGTAAGGCATGTGTATGTGTAGGAAGAGAGGAAAGTGATTGGTTCTCAGTGAATGTAGGTTTGCGGCAGGGGTGTGTGATGTCTCCATGGTTGTTTAATTTGTTTATGGATGGGGTTGTTAGGGAGGTGAATGCAAGAGTTTTGGAAAGAGGGGCAAGTATGAAGTCTGTTGGGGAGAAGAGAGCTTGGGAAGTGAGTCAGTTGTTGTTCGCTGATGATACAGCGCTGGTGGCTGATTCATGTGAGAAACTGCAGAAGCTGGTGACTGAGTTTGGTAAAGTGTGTGAAAGAAGAAAGTTAAGAGTAAATGTGAATAAGAGCAAGGTAACTAGGTACAGTAGGGTTGAGGGTCAACTCAATTGGGAGGTAAGTTTGAATGGAGCAAAACTGGAGGAAGTAAAGTGTTTTAGATATCTGGGAGTGGATCTGGCAGCGGATGGAACCATGGAAGCGGAAGTGGATCATAGGGTGGGGGAGGGGGCGAAAATCCTGGGGGCCTTGAAGAATGTGTGGAAGTCGAGAACATTATCTTGGAAAGCAAAAATGGGTATGTTTGAAGGAATAGTGGTTCCAACAATGTTGTATGGTTGCGAGGCGTGGGCTATGGATAGAGTTGTGCGCAGGAGGATGGATGTGCTGGAAATGAGATGTTTAAGGACAATGTGTGGTGTGAGGTGGTTTGATCGAGTAAGTAACGTAAGGGTAAGAGAGATGTGTGGAAATAAAAAGAGCGTGGTTGAGAGAGCAGAAGAGGGTGTTTTGAAATGGTTTGGGCACATGGAGAAAACGAGTGAGGAAAGATTGATCAAGAGGATATATGTGTCGGAGGTGGAGGGAACGAGGAGAAGAGGGAGACCAAATTGGAGGTGGAAAGATGGAGTGAAAAAGATTTTGTGTGATCGGGGCCTGAACATGCAGGAGGGTGAAAGGAGGGCAAGGAATAGAGTGAATTGGATCGATGTGGTATACCGGGGTTGACGTGCTATCAGTGGATTGAATGAGGGCATGTGAAGCGTCTGTGGTAAACCATGGAAAGCTGTGTAGTTGTGTATATTTGCGTGTGTGGACGTATGTATATACATGTGTATGGGGGTGGGTTGGGCCATTTCTTTCGTCTGTTTCCTTGCGCTACCTCGCAAACGCGGGAGACAGCGACAAAAAAAAATATATTTTTTTTTTTTTTTTTTTTTCATACTATTCGCCATTTCCCGCGTTTGCGAGGTAGCGTTAAGAACAGAGGACTGGGCCTTAGAGGGAAAATCCTCACCTGGCCCCCTTCTCTGTTCCTCCTTTTGGAAAATTAAAAAAAAAAAAAAAAAACGAGAGGGGAGGATTTCCAGCCACCTGCTCCCTCCCCTTTTAGTAGCCTTCTACGACACGCAGGGAATACGTGGGAAGTATTCTTTCTCCCCTATCCCCAGGGATATATATATATATATATATATATATATATATATATATATATATATATATATATATATATATATATATTATTTATTTTTTTTATTATACTTTGTCGCTGTCTCCCGCGTTTGCGAGGTAGCGCAAGGAAACAGACGAAAGAAATGGCCCACCCCCCCCCATACACATGTATATACATACGTCCACACACGCAAATATACATACCTACACAGCTTTCCATGGTTTACCCCAGACGCTTCACATGCCCTGCTTCAATCCACTGACAGCACGTCAACCCCGGTATACCACATCGCTCCAATTCACTCTATTCCTTGCCCTCCTTTCACCCTCCTGCATGTTCAGGCCCCGATCACACAAAATCTTTTTCACTCCATCTTTCCACCTCCAATTTGGTCTCCCTCTTCTCCTTGTTCCCTCCACCTCCGACACATATATCCTCTTGGTCAATCTTTCCTCACTCATCCTCTCCATGTGCCCAAACCACTTCAAAACACCCTCCTCTGCTCTCTCAACCATGCTCTTTTTATTTCCACACATCTCTCTTACCCTTACGTTACTCACTCGATCAAACCACCTCACACCACACATTGTCCTCAAACATCTCATTTCCAGCACATCCATCCTCCTGCGCACAACTCTATCCATAGCCCACGCCTCGCAACCATACAACATTGTTGGAACCACTATTCCTTCAAACATACCCATTTTTGCTTTCCGAGATAATGTTCTCGACTTCCACACATTCTTCAAGGCCCCCAGGATTTTCGCCCCCTCCCCCACCCTATGATCCACTTCCGCTTCCATGGTTCCATCCGCTGCCAGATCCACTCCCAGATATCTAAAACACTTTACTTCCTCCAGTTTTTCTCCATTCAAACTCACCTCCCAATTGACTTGACCCTCAACCCTACTGTACCTAATAACCTTGCTCTTATTCACATTTACTCTTAACTTTCTTCTTCCACACACTTTTCCAAACTCAGTCACCAGCTTCTGCAGTTTCTCACATGAATCAGCCACCAGCGCTGTATCATCAGCGAACAACAACTGACTCACTTCCCAAGCTCTCTCCTCCCCAACAGACTTCATACTTGCCCCTCTTTCCAAAACTCTTGCATTCACCTCCCTAACAACCCCATCCATAAACAAATTAAACAACCATGGAGACATCACACACCCCTGCCGCAAACCTACATTCACTGAGAACCAATCACTTTCCTCTCTTCCTACACGTACACATGCCTTACATCCTCGATAAAAACTTTTCACTGCTTCTAACAACTTGCCTCCCACACCATATATTCTTAATACCTTCCACAGAGCATCTCTATCAACTCTATCGTATGCCTTCTCCAGATCCATAAATGCTACATACAAATCCATTTGCTTTTCTAAGTATTTCTCACATACATTCTTCAAAGCAAACACCTGATCCACACATCCTCTACCACTTCTGAAACCACACTGCTCTTCCCCAATCTGATGCTCTGTACATGCCTTCACCCTCTCAATCAATACTCTCCCATATAATTTAACAGGAATACAACAAACTTATACCTCTGTAATTTGAGCACTCACTCTTATCCCCTTTGCCTTTGTACAATGGCACTATGCACGCATTCCGCCAATCCTCAGGCACCTCACCATGAGTCATACATACATTAAATAACCTTACCAACCAGTCAACAATACAGTCACCCCCTTTTTTAATAAATTCCACTGCAATACCATCCAAACCTGCTGCCTTGCCGGCTTTCATCTTCCGCAAAGCTTTTACTACCTCTTCTCTGTTTACCAAATCATTTTCCCTAACCCTCTCACTTTGCACACCACCTCGACCAAAACACCCTATATCTGCCACTCTATCATCAAACACATTCAACAAACCTTCAAAATACTCACTCCATCTCCTTCTCACATCACCACTACTTGTTATCACCTCCCCATTTGCGCCCTTCACTGAAGTTCCCATTTGCTCCCTTGTCTTACGCACTTTATTTACCTCCTTCCAGAACATCTTTTTATTCTCCCTAAAATTTAATGATACTCTCTCACCCCAACTCTCATTTGCCCTTTTTTTCACCTCTTGCACCTTTCTCTTGACCTCCTGTCTCTTTCTTTTATACATCTCCCACTCAATTGCATTTTTTCCCTGCAAAAATCGTCCAAATGCCTCTCTCTTCTCTTTCACTAATAATCTTACTTCTTCATCCCACCACTCACTACCCTTTCTAATCAACCCATCTCCCACTCTTCTCATGCCACAAGCATCTTTTGCGCAATCCATCACTGATTCCCTAAGTACATCCCATTCCTCCCCCACTCCCCTTACTTCCATTTCTTTCATACTATTCGCCATTTCCCGCGTCAGCAATGTAGCCCTAAGAACAGAGGACTGGGCCTCCGAGGGAACATCCTCACCTGGCCCCACCCTCTGTTCCTTCTTTTGGAGAATATAAGAAAAACGAGAGGGGAGGATTTCCAGCCTCCCACTCCCTTCCCTTTTAGTCGTCTTCTATGACACGCAAGGAATACGTGGGAAGTATTCTTTCTCCCCTATCCCCAGATATATATTTATTTATTTGCTTTGTCACTGTCTCCTGCACCTGCGAGGTAGCGCAAGGAAACAGACGAAAGAAATGGCCCAACCCACCCCCACACACATGCACACACACACACGTCCACACATGCAAACATACACACCCACACATCCCAACGTACACACATATATACACACACAGACACACACATATACACACATGCACACAATTCACACTGTCTGCCCCTAATCACCCCCATCGCCACCCCGCCACACACGGAATAACATCCCCCTCCCCCCTCATGTGTGCAAGGCAGCGCCAGGAAAAGACAACAAAGGCCCCATTCGCTCACACTCAGTCTCCAGCTGTCATGCAATAATGCCCGAAACCACAGCTCCCTTTCCACATCCAGGTCCCACAGAACTTTCCATGGTTTACCCCAGACGCTTCACATGCCCTGATTCAATCCATTGACAGCACGTCGACCCCGGTATACCACATCGATCCAATGCACTCTATTCCTTGCCCGCCTTTCACCCTCATGCATGTTCAGGCCCCGATCACTCAAAATCTTTTTCACTCCATCTTTCCACCTCCAATTTGGTCTCCCACTTCTCCTCGTTCCCTCCACCTACGACACATATATCCTCTTGGTCAATCTTTCCTCACTCATTCTCTCCATGTGCCCAAACCATTTCAAAACACCCTCTTCTGCTCTCTCAACCACGCTCTTCTTATTTCCACACATCTCTCTTACCCTTACATTACTTACTTGATCAAACCACCTCACACCACATATTGTCCTCAAACATCTCATTTCCAGCACATCCACCCTTCTGCGCACAACTCTATCCATAGCCCACGCCTTGCAACCATACAATATTGTTGGAACCACTATTCCTTCAAACATACCCATTATTGCCTTCCGAGATAATGTTCTCGACTTCCACACATTCTTCAAGGCTCCCAGGATTTTCGCCCCCTCCCCCACCCTATGATTCACTTCCGCTTCCATGGTTCCATCCGCTGCCAGATCCACTCCCAGATATCTAAAACACTTTACTTCCTCCAGTTTTCCTCCATTCAAACATACCTCCCAATAAATAAAGGCAGACAGTGTGAATTGTGTGCATGGGTATATATGTATGTGTCTGTGTGTGTATATATATGTGTACATTGAGATGTATAGGTATGTATATTTGCGTGTGTGGACATGTATGTATATACATTGTGTATGGGGGTGGGTTGGGCCATTTCTTTCGTCTGTTTCCTTGCGCTACCTCACAAACGCGGGAGACAGCGACAAAGCAAAATGAATAAATATAAATAAATATATATATATATATATATTATTATTATATTATTTTTATTTTATTATACTTTGTCGCTGTCTCCCGCGTTTGCGAGGTAGCGCAAGGAAACAGACGAAAAAAATGGCCCAACCCCCCCATACACATGTATATACATACGTCCACACACGCAAATATACATACCTACACAGCTTTCCATGGTTTACCCCAGACGCTTCACATGCCTTGATTCAATCCACTGACAGCACGTCAACCCCGGTATACCACATCGCTCCAATTCACTCTATTCCTTGCCCTCCTTTCACCCTCTTGCATGTTCAGGCCCCGATCACACAAAATCTTTTTCACTCCATCTTTCCACCTCCAATTTGGTCTCCCTCTTCTCCTTGTTCCCTCCACCTCCGACACATATATTCTCTTGGTCAATCTTTCCTCACTCATCCTCTCCATGTGCCCAAACCACTTCAAAACACCCTCTTCTGCTCTCTCAACCACGCTCTTTTTATTTTATATATATATATATATATATATATATATATATATATATATATATATATATATATATATATATATATATATATATATTGGTTCTCAGTGAATGTAGGTTTGCAGCAGGGGTGTGTGATGTCTCCATGGTTGTTTAATTTGTTTATGGATGGGGTTGTTAGGGAGGTGAATGCAAGAGTTTTGGAAAGAGGGGCAAGTATGCAGTCTGTTAGGGATGAGAGAGCTTGGGAAGTGAGTCAGTTGTTGTTCACTGATGATACAGCACTGGTGGCTGATTCATGTGAGAAACTGCAGAAGCTGGTGACTGAGTTTGGTAAAGTGTGTGAAAGAAGTAAGTTAAGAGTAAATGTGAATAAGAGCAAGGTTATTAGGTGCAGTAGGGTTGAGGGTCAAGTTAATTGGGAGGTAAGTTTGAATGGAGAAAAACTGGAGGAAGTAAAGTGTTTTAGATATCTGGGAGTGGATCTGGCAGTGGATGGAACCATGGAAGCGGAAGTGAATCATAGGGTGGGGAAGGGGCGAAAATCCTGGGAGCCTTGAAGAATGTTTGGAAGTCGAGAACATGATCTCGGAAAGCAAAAATGGGTATGTTTGAAGGAATAGTGGTTCCAAAAATGTTGCATGGTTTCGAGGCGTGGGCTATGGATAGATTAGTGTGCAGGAGGGTGGATGTGCTGGAAATGAGATGTTTGAGGACAATATGTGGTGTGATATGGTTTGATCGAGTAAGTAATGTAAGGGTAAGAGAGATGTGTGGAAATAAAAAGAGTATGGTTGAGAGAGCAGAAGAGGGTGTCTTGAAATGGTTTGGTCTCATGGAGAGAATGAGTGAGGAAAGATTGACTTATGGTTGAGAGAGCAGAAGAGGGTGTCTTGAAATGGTTTGGTCTCATGGAGAGAATGAGTGAGGAAAGATTGACAAAGAGGGTATATGTGTCAGAGGTGGAGGGAACAAGAAGTGGGAGACCAAATTGGAGGTGGAAGAATGGAGTGAAAAAGATTTTGAGCGATTGGGGCCTGAACACGCAGGAGGGTGAAAGGCTTACATGGAATAGAATGAATTGGAACTATGTGGTATACCAGGGTCGACGTGCTGTCATTGGATTGAACCAGGGCATATGAAGCGTCTGGGGTAAACCATGGAAAGTTTTTGGCCTGGATGTGGGAAGGGAGCTGTGGTTTTGGTGCATTATACATGACAGCTAGAGACAGTGTGAACGAATGTGGCCTTTGTTGTCTTTTCCTAGCACTACCTTGTGTGGGTGCAGAGGGAGGGGGTTGTCATTTCATGTGTGGCGGGGTGTCGAAGAGAATGAATAAGGGCAGCAAGTATGAATTATGTACATGTGTATTTATGTATATATGTCTTTGTATGTATATATATGTATACGTTGAAATGTATAGGTATGTATATGTGCGCGTGTGGACGTGTATGTATATACATTTGTATGTGGGTGGGTTGGGCCATTCTTTCATCTGTTTCCTTGCCCTACCTCACTAACGCGGGAGACAGCGACAAAGTATAATAAATAATGAATATGAGAAATGAAATACATCACACAAATGGGTAATTATTGGAAATTTATTTCCAAGTAGCTTAAAGCTGCTGCAGTTTTCATGTCGTGTTGCAATCTCTTGTAACTACATTTTGTTTGATATTTGTAAATCACCATTCTGTATTTACATCCACTGTTTTAAAATCATTAGCTTTAAATGTGTTCCACCTCCCTTTGTGAAAATAATTCAGCACTGTTTAAGGTAATAGATAACTGTACAACGACACCATTTTGAGGATATGAAATACAGTGTCGTGACTCATAACTCTTGCAAGATTATTTACATTTTGTGCTTGGCCATTAATATCACTGTTACTGCGTGCATAATCAACGCTCTCCTATACTGCTGTGACTTGAGTATTATTGCTACCACCTCCTAACAGCACCTGTAAATGGTGTTTGTTAATATTTAGTCAAAGTAATTTGAAAATGGTGCCTTTTCAGCTGATGACATTCTTCCAGGTGGCAGATGGTGCAAGTGACTTTGCTTCCACTGTGTTTGATGTGACTCGACGTTTGGGTGCCTCAACTGATGGTTCCTCAGACCCTAATGCTGCCATCAGCATCACTTCCGATGCAGAGCTCATCCAGTAAATGACCATGTCTTTTGTGGATGCATATGCAGGAGGATGAGCAGTAGTGAAACAGCTGAGAGATAAACTATTGTGAAGGTGGAGTGAGACAGAACAGTGTCTAAGAAGGGAAGTGTTATACAGTAATCAAAAAAAGAAGGATGGTGTTTAAGACAAGAATTAAGAAAATGAAGAAAACAGGTTAATGCATGAAATTGATAAGAAAAGACAGCAAAGGATACATCATTCATGGAAAAGATATATGATAGCTTGGTGAAGTAAAGGGAATTGGTATTGGAAATTGGTAAAACCATCATAGGTTTCTTGGTGCCTTTATCTTATTCAGGTTTGTCTTATCATTGCTTTTTGCTTTTTAGTGTTTTATAGTAGTAAAAATACATATATTTAAACATTATAATTTTAA
Source organism: Panulirus ornatus (assembly GCF_036320965.1). Lineage (NCBI taxonomy): Eukaryota > Metazoa > Arthropoda > Malacostraca > Decapoda > Palinuridae > Panulirus > Panulirus ornatus. The sequence continues at coordinate 14,584,196 of NC_092248.1, forward strand.
TGGAAAGTTCACAGTGCCTTCAAGTGTGGTTGGTAAATTTCAGTAGAATTTAGAAATGTTAACACTTTTGGTAGGATATCATGTGATTTCTATCAGAATTTTTTTGAATATATGTTGTATAATTCCTAATGTAATTTGGCTTGAGATGTGTGGAATGCATGGGCCTAGTCTGATTTGTGGAGGTGAGTCCTCCAAAGTCCATGGCATGTAAACAACAGGTAATATGCATTTAATGAGCATGTAAGCTGTTTATGCTTTTTGTTAAAAGATAAAGACCTAGTAATTTATGGTAAACACATAAAACTGGTGTCATTTCAGGAATGTCTTGAAGTAACTAATCCCATGCATGCCTAAATGGGGTGGAGTTCGGTGGATTTGATTTGAAATTATAATTAATGATGTACCATAATTTGTGATTTACAGTAACTTGGTAAATGACAAATTTTATACCGTTTGTCATTCCCACCTTAGAAATGTAGCATTAAGAGTAGTAGGTTGAACAAAAAAGAAAGCAAAGTTAGAATGGAAATGTACTCAGCATTGGGGATGGTGGGTGGTGTAAGCTATGCAATATATGTATATATATATATATATATATATATATATATATATATATATATATATATATATATATATATATATATATTATTTTTTTATATTTTTTTTATTATACTTTGTCGCTGTCTCCCGCGTTTGCGAGGTAGCGCAAGGAAACAGACGAAAGAAATGGCCCAACCCCCCCCCATACACATGTATATACGTACATCCACACACGCAAATATACATACCTACACAGCTTTCCATGGTTTACCCCAGACGCTTCACATGCCTTGATTCAATCCACTGACAGCACGTCAACCCCGGTATACCACATCGCTCCAATTCACTCTATTCCTTGCCCTCCTTTCACCCTCCTGCATGTTCAGGCCCCGATCACACAAAATCTTTTTCACTCCATCTTTCCACCTCCAATTTGGTCTCCCTCTTCTCCTCGTTCCCTCCACCTCCAACACATATATCCTCTTGGTCAATCTTTCCTCACTCATTCTCTCCATGTGCCCAAACCACTTCAAAACACCCTCTTCTGCTCTCTCAACCACGCTCTTTTTATTTCCACACATCTCTCTTACCCTTACGTTACTCACTCGATCAAACCACCTCACACCACACATTGTCCTCAAACATCTCATTTCCAGCACATCCATCCTCCTGCGCACAACTCTATCCATAGCCCACGCCTCGCAACCATACAACATTGTTGGAACCACTATTCCTTCAAACATACCCATTTTTGCTTTCCGAGATAATGTTCTTGACTTCCACACATTCTTCAAGGCCCCCAGAATTTTCGCCCCCTCCCCCACCCTATGATCCACTTCCGCTTCCATGGTTCCATCCTCTGCCAGATCCACTCCCAGATATCTAAAACACTTCACTTCCTCCAGTTTTTCTCCATTCAAACTCACCTCCCGATTGACTTGACCCTCAACCCTACTGTACCTAATAACCTTGCTCTTATTCACATTTACTCTTAACTTTCTTCTTCCACACACTTTACCAAACTCAGTCACCAGCTTCTGCAGTTTCTCACATGAATCAGCCACCAGCGCTGTATCATCAGCGAACAACAACTGACTCACTTCCCAAGCTCTCTCATCCCCAACAGACTTCATACTTGCCCCTCTTTCCAAAACTCTTGCATTTACCTCCCTAACAACCTTATCCATAAACAAATTAAACAGCCATGGAGACATCACACACCCCTGCTGCAAACCTACATTCACTGAGAACCAATCACTTCCCTCTCTTCCTACACGTACACATGCCTTACATCCTCGATAAAAACTTTTCACTGCTTCTAACAACTTTCCTCCCACACCATATAGTCTTAATACTTTCCACAGAGCATCTCTATCAACTCTATCATATGCCTTCTCCAGATCCATAAATGCTACATACAAATCCATTTGCTTTTCTAAGTATTTCTCACATACATTCTTCAAAGCAAACACCTGATCCACACATCCTCTACCACTTCTGAAACCACACTGCTCTTCCCCAATCTGATGCTCTGTACATGCCTTCACCCTCTCAATCAATACCCTCCCATATAATTTACCAGGAATACTCAACAAACTTATACCTCTGTAATTTGAGCACTCACTCTTATCCCCTTTGCCTTTGTACAATGGCACTATGCACGCATTCCGCCAATCCTCAGGCACCTCACCATATATATATACATATATATATACATACACATACATACGCACATATACACACACACACACATATACATATATATACATATGAAAAATGTAAGAAACAATTTAGAAAACTGAAACTTCTAGCTTGAAATGAAATGAAAAAATGAATGTCACATAATGGTTCAACCTCTGGCTATGAAAAAGGGAAATGTATAATTTATTTACACAAGCGTCAATAGCAGTTCTCATCAATTTAACCACTGTATCAATAAGCTTCAATGTCTAAGCTACATTTTTTCCAGTTTCACTATTATATTGTCAAAGCACCATGTAAGAAAACTATCACTCCAGTAACACAACTATAAGCATTTACTTCCCCTTTAAAAAAGTTTTGGGGAAGTCTGTCTCGATACACTGCGGGACACTCTACCACCTGGCGAGGTTTGTGTTGCAATGGTTCTTGATTCACAGACGTAGTAGCATCAATTAAGGCAGCCCTGGTGGATGAACTGCATTGTACCAGCACATCTCTATATCCATGTTGTTGTTCTCGGGCGACATGTTGTTGTTCAGGTGGTTCACGTGGGCGTGGTAGGTGGCGTGGGAGGAGCGGGAAGACGGCTGCTTCTGCTGGCGGTGGTGGGCGTGGTGAGCGGAGAGGGGCGGGGTGGTGGGCGTGTTGGTGGCCGAGGTGACGTAGTGTGGCATCTGGGCCTCCACGTCCTGCACTAGTACCTCACACAGGTCCTCCCCTCCTTGGTCTCTTTCTAAAGGCTCTTGCAGCCCAGTGGTGTGCTACTTCCAGCTCAACTACCTCGTATCCTCAGCGGTGACTGGAAGTACAACTGCCTGTGGCTCAAACGTCGAAGCGCCAACGTGCTTATATATATATATATATATATATATATATATTTTTTTTTTGCTTTGTTGCTGTCTCCCACGTTTGCAAGGTAGCGCAAGGAAACAGACGAAAGAAATGGCCCAACCCACCCCACGCACGCAAATATACATACCTACACAGCTTTCCATGGTTTACCCCAGACGCTTCACATGCCTTGATTCAATCCACTGACAGCACGTCAACCCCGGTATACCACATTGCTCCAATTCATTCTATTCCTTGCCCTCCTTTCACCCTCCTGCATGTTCAGGCCCCGATCACACAGAATCTTTTTCACTCCATCTTTCCACCTCCAATTTGGTCTCCCTCTTCTCCTCGTTCCCTCCACCTCCGACACGTATAGCCTCTTGGTCAATCTTTCCTCACTCATTCTCTCCATGTGACCAAACCATTTCAAAACACCCTCTTCTGCTCTCTCAACCACGCTCTTTTTATTTCCACACATCTCTCTTACCCTTACGTTACTTACTCAATCAAACCACCTCACACCACACATTGTCCTCAAACATCTCATTTCCAGCACATCCATCCTCCTGCGCACAACTCTATCCATAGTCCACGCCTCGCAACCATACAACATTGTTGGAACCACTATTCCTTCAAACATACCCATTTTTGCTTTCCGAGATAATGTTCTCGACTTCCACACATTCTTTAAAGCTCCCAGAATTTTCGCCCCCTCCCCCACCCTATGATCCACTTCCGCTTCCATGGTTCCATCCGCTGCCAGATCCACTCCCAGATATCTAAAACACTTCACTTCCTCCAGTTTTTCTCCATTCAAACTCACCTCCCAATTGACTTGACCCTCAACCCTACTGTACCTAATAACCTTGCTCTTATTCACATTTACTCTTAACTTTCTTCTTTCACACACTTTACCAAACTCAGTCACCAGCTTCTGCAGTTTCTCACATGAATCAGCCACCAGCGCTGTATCATCAGCGAACAACAACTGACTCACTTCCCAAGCTCTCTCATCCCCAACAGACTTCATACTTGCCCCTCTTTCCAAAACTCTTGCATTCACCTCCCTAACAACCCCATCCATATATATATATATATATATATATATATATATATATATATATATATATATATATATATATATATATATATGTATATATATATATTCTTTCTTTCATACTATTTGCTATTTCCCGCATTAGCGAGGTAGCGTTAAGAAGAGAGGAATGGGCCTTTGAGGGAATATCCTCACCTGGCCCCCTTCTCTGTTCGTTCTTTTTGAAAAAAAAAAAAAAAGCGAGAGGGGAGGATTTCCAGCCCTCCACTCCCTGCCCTTTTAGTCGCCTTCAACGACGCGCAGGGAATACATGGGAAGTATTCTTTCTCCCCTATTCCCAGGGATAAAATACATATTTTTTTTTCTTTTAGACTATTCGCCATTTCCCACATTAGCGAGGTAGAGTTAAGAACAGAGGACTGGGCCTTTTTTGGAATATCCTCACCTGGCCCCCTCTGTTCCTTTTTTTGGGGGAAAAAAAAAAAGAAGAGGGGAGGATTTCCAGCCCCCCGCTCCCTCCCCTTTTAGTCGCCTTCTACGACACGCAGGGAGTACGTAGGAAGTATTCTTAATCCCCTATCCCCAGGGATTAAAAGACTGAGTACAGAATGGAAAAAGGTGAGAACAATGGAAGTAAGGGGAGTGGGGGAGGAATGGGATGTATTTAGGGAATCAGTGATGGATTGCGCAAAAGATGCTTGTGGCATGAGAAGAGTGGGAGGTGGGTTGATTAGAAAGGGTAGTGAGTGGTGGGATGAATAAGTAAGATTATTAGTGAAAGAGAAGAGAGGCATTTGGACGATTTTTGCAGGGAAAAAATGCAATTGAGTGGGAGATGTATAAAAGAAAGAGACAGGAGGTCAAGAGAAAGGTGCAAGAGGTGAAAAAGAGGGCAAATGAGAGTTGGGGTGATAGAGTATCATTAAATTTTAGGGAGAATAAAAAGATGTTCTGGAAGGAGGTAAATAAAGTGCGTAAGACAAGGGAGCAAATGGGAACTTCAGTGAAGGGCACAAATGGGGAGGTGATAACAAGTAGTGGTGATGTGAGAAGGAGATGGAGTGAGTATTTTGAAGGTTTGTTGAATGTGTTTGATGATAGAGTGGCAGATATAGGGTGTTTGGTCGAGGTGGTGTGCAAAGTGAGAGGGTTAGGGAAAATGATTTGGTAAACAGAGAAGAGGTAGTAAAAGCTTTGCGGAAGATGAAAGCCGGCAAGGCAGCAGGTTTGGATGGTATTGCAGTGGAATTTATTAAAAAAGGGGGTGACTGTATTGTTGACTGGTTGGTAAGGTTATTTAATGTATGTATGACTCATGGTGAGGTGCCTGAGGATTGGCGGAATGCGTGCATAGTGCCATTGTACAAAGGCAAAGGGGATAAGAGTGAGTGCTCAAATTACAGAGGTGTAAGTTTGTTGAGTATTCCTGGTAAATTATATGGGAGGGTATTGATTGAGAGGGTGAAGGCATGTACAGAGCATCAGATTGGGGAAGAGCAGTGTGGTTTCAAAAGTGGTAGAGGATGTGTGGATCAGGTGTTTGCTTTGAAGAATGTATGTGAGAAATACTTAGAAAAGCAAATGGATTTGTATGTAGCATTTATGGATCTGGAGAAGGCATATGATAGAGTTGATAGAGATGCTCTGTGGAAGGTATTAAGAATATATGGTGTGGGAGGCAAGTTGTTAGAAGCGGTGAAAAGTTTTTATCGAGGATGTAAGGCATGTGTACGTGTAGGAAGAGAGGAAAGTGATTGGTTCTCAGTGAATGTAGGTTTGCGGCAGGGGTGAGTGATGTCTCCATGGTTGTTTAATTTGTTTATGGATGGGGTTGTTAGGGAGGTGAATGCAAGAGTTTTGGAAAGAGGGGCAAGTATGAAGTCTGTTGTGGATGAGAGAGCTTGGGAAGTGAGTCAGTTGTTGTTCGCTGATGATACAGCGCTGGTGGCTGATTCATGTGAGAAACTGCAGAAGCTGGTGACTGAGTTTGGTAAAGTGTGTGAAAGAAGAAAGTTAAGAGTAAATGTGAATAAGAGCAAGGTTATTAGGTACAGTAGGGTTGAGGGTCAAGGCAAGTGGGAGGTAAGTTTGAATGGAGAAAAACTGGAGGAAGTAAAGCGTTTTAGATATCTGGGAGTGGATCTGGCAGCGGATGGAACCATGGAAGCGGAAGTGGATCATAGGGTGGGGGAGGGGGCGAAAATCCTGGGAGCCTTGAAGAATGTGTGGAAGTCGAGAACATTATCTCGGAAAGCAAAAATGGGTATGTTTGAAGGAATAGTGGTTCCAACAATGTTGTATGGTTGCGAGGCGTGGGCTATGGATAGAGTTGTGCGCAGGAGGGTGGATGTGCTGGAAATGAGATGTCTGAGGACAATGTGTGGTGTGAGGTGGTTTGATTGAGTAAGTAACGTAAGGGTAAGAGAGATGTGTGGAAATAAAAAGAGCGTGGTTGAGAGAGCAGAAGAGGGTGTTTTGAAATGGTTTAGGCACATGGAGAGAATGAGTGAGGAAAGATTGACCAAGAGGATATATGTGTCGGAGGTGGAGGGAACGAGAAGTGGGAGACCAAATTGGAGGTGGAAAGATGGAGTGAAAAAGATTTTGTGTGATCGGGGCCTGAACATGCAGGAGGGTGAAAGGAGGGCAAGGAATAGAGTGAATTGGATCGATGTGGTATACCGGGGTTGACGTGCTGTCAGTGGATTGAATCAGGGCATGTGAAGCGTCTGGGGTAAACCATGGAAAGTTGTGTGGGGCCTGGATGTGGAAAGGGAGGTGTGGTTTCGGGCATTATTGCGTGACAGCTGGAGACTGAGTGTGAACGAATGGGGCCTTTGTTGTCTTTTCCTAGTGCTACCTCGCACACATGAGGGGGGAGGGGGATGGTATTCCATGTGTGGCGAGGTGGCGATGGGAATGAATAGGGGCAGACAGTGCGAATTGTGTGCATGGGTATATATGTGTGTGTCTGTGTGTGTATATATATGTGTACATTAAGATGTATAGGTATGTATATTTGCGTGTGTGGGCGTGTGTGTGTGTACATTGTGTATGGGGGTGCGTTGGGCCATTTCTTTCGTCTGTTTCCTTGCGCTACCTCGCAGATGCGGGAGACAGCGACAAAGCAAAATAAATAAATAAAAAATAAATAAATATATTTTGAATTATAATTTTGTTCATTTTATAATCTGTTGTATAAGTAACTTAAGTTTGTGATTGATATCTTTGGATTTAATGAAAAATGTTTAACAAGTGGGTAGGATTTTACAGTATCTCTATGAATTGGGTTTAGGATGCAAGTTGTTTGATTCTTATGATAATTAGCTTTGATGTGTACAGTACACTTGAGTTTAGATAAAATTTGTTTCTATATTTGTTTACAAATAGTGCTTGTAGTAATCATTCTGACTTGGGTTGATACCAGGACTGTTAAAAATATATTTATGGAAATGGTGAAGAGCTTGTAGATTTATGTGCTGAAAAAGGACTGGGAATACCTGGTTTAAAAAGAGAGATATATATATAAGTATACATATGTAAGTAGGAGAGATGGCCAGAGAGCATCATTGGATTACATGTTAATTGATAAGCACGCGAAAGAGAGACTATTGGATGTTAATGTGCTGAGAGGTGCAGCTGGAGGGATGTCTGATCATTAACTTGTGGAGGCGAAGGTGAAGATTTGTAGAGGTTTTCAGAAAAGAAAAGAGAATGTTGGGGTGAAAAGAGTGGTGAGAGTAAGTGAGCTTGGGAAGGAGACCTGTGTGAGGAAGTACCAGGAGAGGCTGAGTACAGAATGGAAAAAGGTGAGAACTAAGGACGTAAGGGGAGTTGGGGGAGGAATGGGATGTATTTAGGGAAGCAGTGATGGCTTGCGCAAAAGATGCTTGTGGCATGAGAAGCATGGGAGGTGGTTTTATTAGAAAGGGTAGTGAGTGGTGGGATGAAGAAGTAAGATTATTAGTGAAAGAGAAGAGAGAGGCATTTGGACGATTTTTTTAGGGAAATAATGCAAATGAGTGGGAAATGTATAAAAAAAGAGGCAGGAGGTCAAGAGAAAGGTGCAAGAGGTGAAAAAGAGGGCAAATGAGAGATGGGGTGAGAGAGTATCATTAAATTTTAGGGAGACTAAAAAGATGTTTTGGAAGGAGGTAAATAAAGTGCATAAGACAAGGGAACAAATGGGAACTTCAGTGAAGGGGGCTAATGAGGAGGTGATAACAAGTAGTGGTGATGTGAGAAGGAGATGGAGTGAGTATTTTGAAGGTTTATTGAATGTGTTTGATGGTAGAGTGGCAGATATAGGGTGTTTTGGTCGAGGTGGTGTGCAAAGTGAGAGGGTTAGGGAGAATGATTTGGTAAACAGAGAAGAGGTAGTAAAAGCTTTGTGGAAGATGAAAGCTGGCAAGGCAATGGGTTTGGATGGTATTGCAGCGGAATTTATTAAAAAAGGGGGTGACTGTATTATTGACTGGTTGGTAAGGTTATTTAATGTATGTATGACTCATGGTGAGGTGCCTGAGGATTGGCAGAATGCTTGCATAGTGCCATTGTACAAAGGCAAAGGGGATGAAAGTGAGTGCTCAAATTACAGAGGTGTAAGTTTGTTGAGTATTCCTGGTAAATTATATGGGAGGGTATTGATTGAGAGGGTGAAGGCATGTACAGAGCATCAGATCGGGGAAGAGCAGTGTGGTTTCAGAAGTGGTAGAGGATGTGTGGATCAGGTGTTTGCTGTGAAGAATGTATGTGAGAAATACTTAGAAAAGCAAATGGATTTATATGTAGCATTGATGGATCTGGAGAAGTTATGATGGAGTTGATAGAGATGCTCTGTGGAAGGTATTAAGAATATGTGGTGTGGGAGGCAAGTTGTTAGAAGCAGTGAAAAGTTTTTATTGAGGATGTAAGGCATGTGTACATGTAGGAAGAGAGGAAAGTGATTGGTTCTAAGTGAATGTAGGTTTGCGACAGGGGTGTGTGATATCTCCATGGTTATTTAATTTGTTTTTGGATGGGGTTGTTAGGGAGGTGAATGCAAGAGTTTTGGAAAGAGGGGCAAGTATGCAGTCTGTTGTGTATGAGAGAGCTTGGAAAGTGAGTCAGTTGTTGTTCGCTGATGATACAGCACTGGTGGCTGATTCATGTGAGAAACTGCAGAATCTTGTGACTGAGTTTGGTAAAGTGTGTGAAAGAAGATAGCTGAGAGTAAATGTGAATAAGAGCAAGGTTATTAGGTGCAGTAGGGTTGAGGGACAAGTCAATTGAGAGGTAACTTTGAATGGAGAAAAACTGGAGGAAGTGAAGTGTTTCTGATATCTGGGATTGGATTTAGCAGCGGATGGAACCATGTAAGTGGAAGTGAATCATAGGGTGGGGGAGGGGGCAAAAATTCTGGGAGCCTTGAAGAATGTGTGGAAGTCGAGAACATTATCTCGGAAAGCAAAAATGGGTATGTGTGAAGGAATAGTGGTTCCAACAATGTTGTATGGTTGCGAGGCGTGGGCTATGGATAGAGTTGTGCGCAGGAGGGTGGATGTGCTGGAAATGAGATGTTTGAGGACAATATGTGGTGTGAGGTTGTTTGATCGAGTAAGTAATAATAGGGTAAGAGAGATGTGTGGAAATAAAAAGAGCGTGGTTGAGAGAACAGAAGAGGGTGTTTTGAAATGGTTTGGTCACATGGAGAGAATGAGTGAGGAAAGATTGACCAAGAGGATATATATGTCGGAGGTGGAGGGAACGAGGAGAAGTGCGAGACCAAATTGGAGGTGGAAAAGTGGAGTGAAAAAGATTTTGAGTGATCGGGGCCTGAACATGCAGGAGGGTGAAAGGCATGCAAGGAATAGAGTGAATTGGAACGATGTGGTATACAGGGGTTGACGTGCTGTCAATGGATTGAATCAGGGCATGTAAGCGTCTGGGGTAAACCATGGAAAGTTCTGTGGGGCCTAGATGTGGACAGGGAGCTGTGGTTTTGGTGCATTATACATGACAGCTAGAGACTGAGTGTGAATGAATGTGGCCTTTGTTGTCTTTTCCTGGTGCTACCCTGCGCACATGTGGGGGAGGGTGTTGTCATTTCATGTGTGGCGGGTTGGCGACGGGAATGAATAAGGGCAGACAGTATGAATTATTATTTATTTATTCATTTTACTTTGTCACTGTCTCCCGCATTAGCGAGGTAGCGCAAGGAAACACGAAAGAATGGCCCAACCCACCCACATACACATGTATTTACATACACATCCACACATGCAAATATACACACCTATACATCTCAACGTATACATATATACACACACAGACATATACATATATATACACATGTACATAATTCATACAGTCTGCCTTTATTCATTCCCATCGCACCTCGCTACACATGAAATAACAACCACCTCCCCCCCGCATGAATTATGTACATGTGTATATATGTATATGTCTGTGTGTATGTATATATATGTATACGTTGAGATTTATAGGTATGTATATGTGCGTGTGTGGACGTGTATGTATATACATGTGTATGTGGGTGGGTTGGGCCATTCTTTTGTCTGTTTCCTTGCACTACCTCGCTAATGCAGGAGACAGTGACAAAGTATAATAATAAATAGATATATATACACATAAACACCCAGACACATACATATATACACATATACATATTCATACTTGCTTGCCTCCATCCATTCCTGGTGCTACCCTGCCCCACAAGAAACAGCATTGCTACTGTCAACATTCTGTGGGGCAAACAGCCATGAAGTGTGACTACAAGCAATACTTAAAGGTAACTAATGAACCTTAAAGGGTTAAAGTGCTACTTTTGATTCTCACTTCAACAGACTCATCTACTGCTTATGCTGTGTAATAGAACTATTTCATTTATTTTTTTTAAGTTAATGTTGTTGTAATATATCTCCACATCTAGCAGGTGCTTATTGAGTCTGGTACTAAACTTGTAAAATTTCAAAATGTGGATGCATGTTTTACAAAGTATTATTTAACAGAATTTGCCCCATTGGTCTCCCTACAATGTGTAAGAGTTGATACAGAGTGGGATTTTAGGTGTAACATCCCCAATCACACACACTAAGTTTTCTTAAAGTGGGTATGACTAAAGGTGAGGGGCATTTTTGGATTAAAACTCGAAACGACCAGTTGTGTAACAAATAATTTCATCCAAATCTAGCTAATAGTCAGGAGGAATGTGTACAGCATCCTGGCATCATTTGCTATTGTCTTCACATGTAATAGTATGAGGACATTAGATATGTGACCATTCTGTGGATGGTTGAGAAAAACATTCACCTGGTACTTGTTCAGATTCTATAGAGCTTTATTCAGTTTGTCAGACAATACACAGATGAATCCTGTATGGTATAGAAAAACCTAGTTTCCTTTATTAATGTTGAATTTAACCAAATGATGCCATGCATTGTAAAATTTTGATGTGACTGAATCCAAGTTTTGCAAATATGTTTGATTTGATGTTAATAAGGTTATAGGGATCAAACTAATGTTAATGTGACCTGTCCCACACAAGGTCAGATTCCTATAGCTCTATAGCCATCTGAACTTATTGTTTACCTTCCAAACAATATGAATTAAGTGAAGTATATATTTTGATAATGACAACCCTCAAAACATTTATAGCATTAAAATATGTTATCTTGTTTTAATGATTATTAATATTACTGAGGTATAAGTTTGTTGAGTATTCCTGGGAAATTATATGGGAGGGTGTTGATTGAGAGGGTGAAGGCATGTACAGAGCATCAGATTGGGGAAGAGCAGTGTGGTTTCAGAAGTGGTAGAGGATGTGTGGATCAGGTGTTTGCTTTGAAGAATGTATGTGAGAAATACTTAGAAAAGCAAATGGATTTGTATGTAGCATTTATGGATCTGGAGAAGGCATATGATAGAGATGATAGAGATGCTCTGTGGAAGGTATTAAGAATATATGGTGTGGGAGGCAAGTTGTTAGAAGCAGTGAAAAGTTTTATCGAGGATGTAAGGCATGTGTACGTGTAGGGAGAGAGGAAAGTGATTGGTTCTCAGTGAATGTAGGTTTGCGGCAGGGGTGTGTGATGTCTCCATGGTTGTTTAATTTGTTTATGGATGGGGTTGTTAGGTAGGTGAATGCAAGAGTTTTGAAAAGAGGGGCAAGTATGTGGTCTGTTGTGGATGAGAGAGCTTGGGAAGTGAGTCAGTTGTTGTTCGCTGATGATACAGCACTGGTGGCTGATTCATGTGAGAAACTGCAGAAGCTGGTGACTGAGTTTGGTAAAGTGTGTGAAAGAAGAAAGTTAAGAGTAAATGTGAATAAGAGCAAGGTTATTAGGTACAGTCGGGTTGAGGGTCAAGTCAATTGGGAGGTAAGTTTGAATGGAGAAAAACTGGAGGAAATAAAGTGTTTTAGATGTCTGGGAGTGGATCTGGCAGCGGATGGAACCATGGAAGCGGAAGTGAATCATAGGGTGGGGGAGTGGGCAAAAATCCTGGGAGCCTTGAAGAATGTTTGGAAGTCGAGAACATTATCTCGGAAAGCAAAAATGGGTATGTTTGAGGGAATAGTGGTTCCAACAATGTTGTATGGCTGCGAGGCGTGGGCTATGGATAGAGTTGTGCGCAGGAGGGTGGATGTGCTGGAAATGAGATGTTTGAGGACAATATGTGATGCGAGGTGGTTTGATCGAGTAAGTAATGTAAGGGTAAGAGAGATGTGTGGAAATAAAAAGAGCGTGGTTGAGAGAGCAGAAGAGGGTGTTTTGAAATGGTTTGGGCACATGGAGAGAAGAGTGAGGAAAGATTGACCAAGAGGATGTATGTGTCGGAGGTGGAGGGAACGAGGAGAAGTGGGAGACCAAATTGGAGGTGGAAAGATGGAGTGAAAAAGATTTTGAGTGATCGGGGTCTGAACATGCAGGAGGGTGAAAGGCGGGCAAGGAATAGAGTGAATTGGATCGGTGTGGTATACCGGAGTCGACGTGCTGTGAATGGATTGAATCAGGGCATGTGAAGCGTCTGGGGTAAACCATGGAAAGTTCTGTGGGGCCTGGATGTGGAAAGGGAGCTGTGGTTTCGGGCATTATTACATGACAGCTAGAGACTGAGTGTGAACGAATGGGGCTTTTGTTGTCTTTCCTTGCGCTACCTCGCACACATGAGGGGGGAGAGGGATGTTATTCCATTTTGGTGAGGTGGCGATGGGAATAAATAAAGGCAGACAGTATGAATTATGTACATGTGTATATATATATGTATATGTCTGTGTGTGTATATATATGTGTACATTGAGATGTATAGGTATGTTTATTTGCGTGTGTTGACGTGTATGTATATACATGTGTATGGGGGTGGGTTGGGCTATTTCTTTCGTCTGTTTCCTTGCGCTACCTCGCAAACGCGGGAGACAGCAACAAAGCAAAAAAAAAAAAAAAAGATATATATATATAATATAATATATATATATATAATATATATATATATTTTTTTTTTTTTTTTTTTTCTTATTTATTTATTTTGCTTTGTCACTGTCTCCCGCGTTAGCGAGGTAGCGCAAGGAAACAGACGGAAGAATGGCCCAACCCACCCACATACACATGTATATACATAAAGTC
>NC_092248.1:14607231-14617692 GCF_036320965.1 Panulirus ornatus
AAAGTGAATTATTATTAATGGGAGAACTAAGATTCTTGGTGTCAATGGGAGGTTTGTGGCTAAACTCTATGGAAATGATTTCTGTGCTACAGTTAAGGGTTTTTCATCAGTGAAAGATGTAGGGTACTTTACTCTAGATCCAATAGAACATATCTTCTCAAATCTCATTCAATAAAACTCTTGACTGCAAATCGTTATGCCGTAAGGATCATAGTTTGAAATGATGATAAACTTAACCCTGTTCATGTTAAGATGGAGTAATAATTGGATATATGAGCATACATTGGTAGGGGTTTGCCTGTATATGTGCTTAACTTTAAACTTGATTTAAAGAAACTTGAATTGAAATGCGATGGAGGCTTTTCGCATTTAAGAGAGAAGAAACGTTTCATTTGCAAATGGCAATTCGGCACCAATGGAATAACCGGATGTTGGGTGACTATTGCTATCATGAATGAAGGAAGATCGGCAATTAGGCTAAGTGTCACTAAATCGTAGTGGGACCCATCTTATTGAAAAAGCGATGGACCATGAAACAACAAACCCATCTTTTGTTGTTAAAAATAACCTCTTAATAAACATCTAGATTAATGATTCCTTGTGTACATTAAGCTGATGGTATAAGTTTTGTGTGCTCTAGGCAGAGAAGCCAGCTGTGTTGATGTCACAAAGTCTTTTTGTAATTTAGAAAAGCCAGTGATTTATGTAATGATGTTATTAATTTCTGTAAGTGTTTAGTGTTGCCAGTTTGTCAAAACCAGGGAAGCCTTAATTGCCTAAATGATTTCAAGAGCTATTACACCTTAAAAAAGACCTGGATATCACATGTACTAAGCAGATATGGCCTAACAATGTTGTGATTTTAGACAAAAGTAATATTCATCTATAAAATGAATGATCTTCTGAATGATAACACTAATATTCTAAACTTAGTAAAAATCCCTTAGAAGCATTATTTCTCACTTCATAAAGAAATAAGTTGTTGTTGAAAGTAACATTTCTCTTATCAAAGTTTGTCATCTTTGTCCCCTTCAATTGACATATAGTATGGACTTTTCTAGAAAACACATAAACAAAATTTTCCAGCGAGACCTTATAGTGAGTTTCAGTAGGCTCCTCACATATAAATTGTCAAAATGGTTACAGTTTCTTTTTTTAGCCCTTTTAGTGGGTAAGGTAGGATATTCAAATGGTCATGAAATAAAATGTAGATTCTGTCAACATGGGCTAAACAATAATCATTTTAATTTGATTTCAATCTTGTTAGCTTTTTTGTTTTCCTCAGTTTTTCACTAAGGTTCCCAGTTGATGACCTTTTAGAATATCTATTTTGTGTCTTGGATTTATTCATTTTACCTGTTTCAAAGTCTAATTTCATTGAACTGATAAAATTGTGTATAAAAGACTGTTATTTTCAATCTAATGTAGATTATTATGCTCAATAATTTGGATATGGCCAATGGGTATCCTGTTTCACCTGTACTAAGTATTCTTTTTTATGGAATTTTTGAAACAAAATTATGAAGGATATCTTATTTCTAATGCAATTTTGGTTTAGGTACGTTGAGTGATGTTCTTGGTGTTTTGGCCAACAAATGAAAATTTACAAATATTTCTCCCACTTACTTAAACAATTTAGATCCTTCATCAAAGTTACTTGTAAAAAATTGATATTATTGGTATGTTTGCCATTTTTAGATTGCCATGATTCATAGACAGAGACATGTTTAGTTTAGTATTTACAGAAAACCCACCAAAAAAATACCCTAAATATTTTTGGGGTTATGCCTTTTTCCCATATATTTTTTCCCCCATTTAGTAATCATCTCAACTGACGAGGTTAAATTATAATCATTTCAATCTATGTTCCTTAGAGCATTTAGTTTTTGTAGTCCAGTGATTATTGATGATGAGTTTGAGACGATTATTCTATTGTTCTATGTAAAAGTACCCTACATCTTTCATTGACAATACTTAAGTTAGCATAGAATCATTTTTTAGAGTTGAACCCAACCTCCCATTGACACCAAGAATCTTTCAGTTCTCCTTTTTGATAATAAATTTCACTTTGCTTCCCAAGTTTCTTAAAATCCTATAACGTAAATGTTGTCTTTAGCAACATTGATACATAAAGAATTCTTATCAGGAATTCACCTGAAAAATTCTCTTGGATGCTTCTATAAAGTGCCTTGTGGAAACTGTGATAAATCTTATGTTGGTCAGACAGGTATGGATCTTTCTGTTAGACTTAAGCACATAGATATAGTATAAGAAACGGGACAAGAATCTAAATTGCATTGTTTAATCATGTTAAAAACTTTGATCTTTGTATGATGGAGTAACGCCATCTCAGTTATGAACTCTACTATATTACAAAGAGAAATATCATTGAATCTTCTTTATTAGATAAACAAAGAATTTATAAATCTTTATTTTCAGTGCTGGTCTATACCAAATTAGATAACTTTATTGTTGATAAGATTTGTAAAATGATAAGTTTATGAACGTCGTTGTATGTTGGGACCAAAGCATATGTTTACCAAATGGCCGTCCTTGCTTCGCCTCTTCGTATGTATATCATTGATGTTATACTTCTCTCTTGTCTTCCCCCTGATGATATGATTATTACACGAATGTGCCTTTGGAACTTTTCGTGTTTCGTTTTCCCCGTGGACTCATAGGAATATCTTGATCACGCGCAAAATTGTGATTCCTTTCCTCTATTTTATTTTACATATATTTATTATATATTATAAAATATATATATATATTTATTTTATATATATCTATATTATATATATATTTATATATATATATATAATTATAAATACATATATATATATTTTATATATTTATATATATATTTATAGAAAATATTATTTATATAATATATATATATATATATATATATTTATATTATTTACTATATATATATAGGAATAAAGTGTTTATGAACGCGCACCTTCATAGACCATACAAATCCCGGGTTAGCATGCTGCCTCTTGCACAAGTAGTCCCAGGTTCGATCCTGGCTGAAGGAGCATTGTTATGTTCTATGAAGGTGCGCGATAATATACACTTTTTTCGTCTATTCATATAACTCACGTTGTACAGGCAGGTTAGGTAAATCGCTCTCAGCTGGCTATGTGTTCTGTTCGGAAACAGCCGATAGACCCCGTTGCTCACCATAGTGAGACGAAGGTTGTATTCGTGTTATCTTAGTATTTCGTAATAGTTGTTTCATTTATACAGGTTCCCTTAGCTAGCGGTTAGCTATGCCTGCCTCTTGCACAAGGGGTCCCAGGTTCGATCTCTGGCTGATTGGAGCATTGTATGTTCTTTTTTTTTTTTTTTTTGCCTTTGTCGCTGTCTCCCGCGTTTTGCAGGTTGCGCAAGGAAACAGACGAAAAGAATATGGCCAACCCACCCCCATACTACATGTAATATACATCCGTCCTACCACGCAAATATACATACCTACACAGCTTTCCATGGTTTACCCCAGACGCTTCACATGCCTTGATTCAATCCACTGACAGCACGTCAACCCCGGTATACCACATCGCTCCAATTCACTCTATTCCTTGCCCTCCTTTCACCCTCCTGCATGTTCAGGCCCCGATCACACAAAATCTTTTTCACTCCATCTTTCCACCTCCAATTTGGTCTCCCTCTTCTCCTCGTTCCCTCCACCTCCGACACATATATCCTCTTGGTCAATCTTTCCTCACTCATTCTCTCCATGTGCCCAAACCATTTCAAAACACCCTCTTCTGCTCTCTCAACCACGCTCTTTTTATTTCCACACATCTCTCTTACCCTTACGTTACTTACTCGATCAAACCACCTCACACCACACATTGTCCTCAAACATCTCATTTCCAGCACATCCATCCTCCTGCGCACAACTCTATCCATAGCCCACGCCTCGCAACCATACAACATTGTTGGAACCACTATTCCTTCAAACATACCCATTTTTGCTTTCCGAGATAATGTTCTCGACTTCCACACATTCTTCAAGGCTCCCAGAATTTTCGCCCCCTCCCCCACCCTATGATCCACTTCCGCTTCCATGGTTCCATCCGCTGCCAGATCCACTCCCAGATATCTAAAACACTTCACTTCCTCCAGTTTTTCTCCATTCAAACTCACCTCCCAATTGACTTGACCCTCAACCCTACTGTACCTAATAACCTTGCTCTTATTCACATTTACTCTTAACTTTCTTCTTCCACACACTTTACCAAACTCAGTCACCAGCTTCTGCAGTTTCTCACATGAATCAGCCACCAGCGCTGTATCATCAGCGAACAACAACTGACTCACTTCCCAAGCTCTCTCATCCCCAACAGACTTCATACTTGCCCCTCTTTCCAAAACTCTTGCATTTACCTCCCTAACAACCCCATCCATAAACAAATTAAACAACCATGGAGACATCACACACCCCTGCCGCAAACCTACATTCACTGAGAACCAATCACTTTCCTCTCTTCCTACACGTACACATGCCTTACATCCTCGATAAAAACTTTTCACTGCTTCTAACAACTTTCCTCCCACACCATATATTCTTAATACCTTCCACAGAGCATCTCTATCAACTCTATCATATGCCTTCTCCAGATCCATAAATGCTACATACAAATCCATTTGCTTTTCTAAGTATTTCTCACATACATTCTTCAAAGCAAACACCTGATCCACACATCCTCTACCACTTCTGAAACCACACTGCTCTTCCCCAATCTGATGCTCTGTACATGCCTTCACCCTCTCAATCAATACCCTCCCATATAATTTACCAGGAATACTCAACAAACTTATACCTCTGTAATTTGAGCACTCACTCTTATCCCCTTTGCCTTTGTACAATGGCACTATGCACGCATTCCGCCAATCCTCAGGCACCTCACCATGAGTCATACATACATTAAATAACCTTACCAACCAGTCAACAATACAGTCCCCCTTTTTTGAATAAATTCCACGCAATACCAGCCAACCTGCTGCCTTGCCGGCTTTCATCTTCAGCTAAGCTTTTATACCTTTTCTGTTTACCAAATATTTCCCTAACCCTCTCACTTTGACACCACCTCGACCAAAACACCTTAATCTGCCCACTCTATCAATCAAACATTCAACAAACCTTCAAACGACCCACTCCATCTCCTTCTCACATCACCACTACTTGTTATCACCTCCCATTTGCGCCCTTCATGAAAGTTCCCATTTGCTCCCTGTCGTTACGCCTTTATTTACCTCTGCCAGTACATCTTTTTATTTCCCTAAAAATTTAATGATACTCTCTCACACAACTCTCTTTTGCCCTGTTTTTCACCTCTTGCACCCTTTCTCTTCACCTCTGTCTCGTTTTTTATACGTTTCTCTCCAGACTCAACTGCATTTTTTCCCTGAAAAATCGTCAAATGCCTCTTTCACTAATACTCTTACTTCTTCATCCACCATCACTACCATTATAATCAACCCTCCTCCCACTTTCTATGCACAACGCTCTTTTGCGCAATCCATCACTGATTCCCTATATACATTCCCATCCTCCCCTACTCCCATTACTTCCATGTCTCACCTTTTCCAATCTGTACTCAGTCTCTCCTGGTATTCCTCACCACAAGTCTCCTTCAAGCTCACTTACTCTCACTCCTCTTCACCCCAACATTCCTCTTTTTTTCTGAACAACCATACCAATCTTCACCTTAGCCTCCACAAGATAATGATCTGACATCCCTCCAGTTGCACCTCTCAGATCATATTAACATCCAATAGTCTCTCTTACGACGCGCTGTCAATGAACACGTATCCAGTAACGCTCTCTGGCCATCTCCCCTATTACATAAGTTATATTATGTTTATCTCGCTTTTTAACAGGTACTTTCCCGATCAGCAGTCCTTTTTCAGCACTTAAATCTACAGTCTTCTCCTATTTCCATTGACAAACTAATAATCACACATGTATACCCAATTGTTCCTCAACTGCCACATTTACTCCCCTTTGCATTCAAATCACCCATCACTATAACCGGTCTTGTGCATCAAAAATACCACTAACACACTCATTCAGTAGCTCCAGAACACTTGCCTCTCATGATCTTTCTTCTCATGGCCATGTGCATATGGCACCAATATCACCCATCTTTCTCATCAACTTCAGGATGTTCTTTATATATATTTTTACATATATATACTTATATATATATATATATTATATAGATATATATATATATATATATATATATATATATATATATATAATTATATATATATATATATATTATATCTTTATATAATATATATATAGATATACATCTATATATATTTATTATTATAATATATATTTATATATTATATATATATATATATATAGATATATATATATATATATTTATATATATATATAAATATATATATATATATATAATATAAATATATATATATATATCAATATTTGCCTTACCCTCTCAATCAATACTCTCTCATATTAATTTAAACAGGAATTTACTCAACAATCTTATACCTCTGTTATTTGAGCACTCTCTCTTATCCCCTTTGCCTTTGTAATTGGCCACTTGCACGCATTCGCAATCCTTCAGGGCACTCACATGAGCATTCATACATTAAAATACCTTACAAAGACCAGGTCAACAATAAGTCACCCCCCTTTTTTAATTAATTCCATTGCAATACCATCAACCTGCTGCCTTGCCAGCTTTCATCTTCGCAAAGCTTTTACTACTTTTCTCTGTTTACCAAATCATTTTCCCCAACCTCTCACTTTGCACATCTCTTGACAAGACCCCTATATTGCCACTCTATCTTCAAACACATTCACAAACCTGCAAAAATACTCATTCCATTCTCAGTTCACCATCACCTCTACTTTGTTATCACTCCCATTCGCAACCCTTCACTGAAGTTCCTATTTGCTACCTTGTCTTACGCACTGTTACTTTACCTCCTTCCTGAACATCTTTTTATGCTCCCTAAAATTTAATGATACTCTCTCACCCACTTCTCATTTGCCCTTTTTTCACTATTCCGCCTTTCTCTTGACCTCTGTCTCTTTCTTTTTTACATCTCCCATTCAGTTGCATTTTTCTCCCAGCAAAAATCGTCCATTTCCTCTCTTCTTCTCTTTCTCTAATAATCTTTACTTCTTCATCACCACTCTCACTACCTTTTAATCAAGCACCTCCAACTCTTCTCATGCCACAAGAGTTCTTTTGCGCATCCATCACTGATTTCCCTAAATGCATCCCATTCCTCCACCACTCCCCTTACTTCCATTGTTCTCACCTGTTTCCATTCTGTCTCAGTCTCTCGTGGTACTACCTCACAAGTCTCCTCCAAGCTCACTTACTCTCACCACTCCTACCCCAACATGCACTCTTCTTTTCTGAAAACCCTTCAAATCTTCATTAGCCTCCACAAGATAATGATCAGCTTCCTCAGTTCGCACCTCTCAGACATTTAACATCCAAAAGTCTCTCTTTCGCGCGCCTGTCAATTAACACTATAATCTATAAACGCTCTCTGGCCATCTCTCCTCTTATCTTCGTATACTTATGTATAATCTCTTCTTTTTTAACCAGGTATTCCAATTCACCCATTCTTTTTTCAGCACATTAATCGTCACAAGATCTTCACAATTTCCATTTTCAAACTGAACACCCCATGTTACCAATTAGTACTCAACTGCCAATTACTCACCTTTGCATTGTCAAAATCCCCTTCACTGTACCCGGTCTTGTGCATCAAAACCACTAACACACTTCATTTCAGTCCTCCCAAAAAAACACTTGCCCTCCCATGTCTTTCTCATGCCCCGGTGCAATGCTCCAATAATCACCCTTCTTCTCTTCAACTTTCAGTTTTACCATATTAAAACTCGAGAATTTATTACTTTCTTACATTCTATCAGCTACTCCCACAAACTCCTGTTTCAGGAGTACTGCTACCTCTTGTCCTCTCACTAACCCCTGATTTTACTCCCAAGACATTCCCAAACCACTCTTTCCCCTTACTTGAGCTTGTTTTCACTCAGAGCCAAAACATCCTTGGTTCCTTTCCTCAACATACTACCTATCTCTCCTTTTTTCAATTTGGTTCATCACACACTTTAGACACCCCGACCTGAGTCTACGAGTAGGGATGAGCACTCCCCGCGTGACCTCCTTCTGTTTCCCCATTTTTTTAGAAAGTTTGAAAATACATGAGGGGGAGGATTTCTGGCCCCCGCTCCTGTCCCCTCTAATCGCCTTCTACGAACCGTGAGGAATGCGTGGGAAGTATTCTTTCACCCCTACCCAGGGGATTGCATCAGATTGGGGAAGAAGCAGTGCGGTTTCAGAAGTAGTAGAGGATGTGTGGCTAGTGTGTTTGCTTTGAAGAATGTATGTGAGAAATACTTTGAAAAGCAAATGGATTTGTATGTAGATTTTATGGATGCTGGAGAAGGCATCATATGATAGAGTTGATAGTGATGCTCTGTGGAGGGTAATTAAGAATATATGGTTTGGAGGAAAGTTGTTTAGAAGCAGTGAAAGTTTCTGTATCGAGGTGTTAGGCATGTGTACGGGTAGGAAGAGAGGAAAAGTGATTGGTGTCTGTGAATGTAGGTTTGCGGCTAGGGTGTTGTGGATGTCTCCATTGGTTGTTTAATTTGTTTATGGTGGGGTTGTTAGGGAGAGGTGAATGCAGAGTTTTGAAAGAGGGGCAAGTTATGAAGTATGGTGGGGATGAGAGAGCTTGGGATGTGATCTAGGCAGTTGTTGTTCGTGTTGATACAGCGTGGTGGTTGATTCATGTGAGAAACTGCAGAAGCGGTGACTGTGTTTGGTTAAAGTGTGTGAAAGAAGAAAGTTAAAGAGTAAATGTGAATGAGAGCAGGTTTTTAGAGACAGTAGGGTTGAGGGTCAAGTCAATTGTGAGGTAAGTTTGAATGGAGAAAAACTGGAGGAAGTAAAGATAGTTTTTGATATCTGTGCAGTGGGATCTGGCAGCGGATGGAACCATGGAAGGCGGAAGTGAATCATAGGTGGGAAGGGGGCGAAAATCCTGGGAGCCTTGAAAAGGAATGTGTGGAAGTCGAGAACATTATCTCGGAAAGCTAAAATGGGTTATGTTTGATGGATTTAGTCGGTTCCAACAATGTTGTATGGTTGCGAGGCGTGGGCTGTGGATAGAGTTACGTGGCAGGAGGGTGGGTTGTGCTGGAAATGAGATGTTTGAGGACAATGTGTGGTGTGAGGTGTTTTGATCGAGTAAGTAATGTAAGGGTAAGAGAGATGTGTGAAAAAAAAAAAGAGTGTGGTTGACGAGAGACAGAAGAGGGTGTTTTGAAATGGTTTGGGCACGTGGAGAGAATGACGTTAGGAAAGATTGACCAAGAGGGGACATTATGTTCTGAGGTGGAGGGAACGAGAGTGGGAGTCCAAATGGAGGTGGAAGGATGGAGTGAAAATAGATTTTGAGTGATCAGGGCTTCTGAACATGCAGGATGTGAAAGGCGGGCAAGGAATAGAGTGAATTGGATCATGTGGTTTATAACGGGCGTTGACGTGCTGTAGGGGATTGAAACCAGGGCAGGTGGGGCGTTGGGGTAAACCATGGAAAGTTGTATGGGGCCTGGATGTGGAAGGGGTGGTGTGGTTTCGGCATTATTGCATGACAGCTTAGAAGATGAGTGTGAACAAATGATGGTTCTTGTCTTTTCCTTGCGCTAACTCGCACAATGAGGGGGGAGGGGCGGGGGGACGGTTTTCATGTAATTGTGGGGGTGGCGATGGAAATGAATACAGGCCTGGACAGAGTGAAGTGTGTGCTTGTGGCATAGATGTATGTGTCAGTGTGTGTAATATATATGTGTACATGAGATGTATAGGTTTGTATATATCCTCACTCATTCTCTCATGTGTCCAAACATTCAAAACACCCTCTTTTGCTCTCTCAGCCACAACTCTTTTTTATTTCCACACATACTCTCTTTCTTACATTACTTACTCGATTCAAACCACTCAACATATATCTGTCCTCAACATTTCATTTCCAGACATCTACCCTCCTCCGCACAACTTTATCCTAGCCCACGCCTTCGAACCATACAAACATTATTGGACAATATTCCTTACAAACATTACCAATTTTTGCCTTTCCGTGATAATGTGCTCGACTTCCATAAACATTCTTCAATGACTCCAGAATTTATGCCCCTCCTGCATATATTATATATGCATATATATATCTTGATATATATATGTTATCTATATATATAACTGATATATATATGCCTATTAATCTATTTATATATGTATATATATATGTATATATATACACATATATATATACATATATTCATTTATATTATTTTGCTATTGTCGCTGTCTCCGCGTAGCGATGGTGCGCAATACCCTTATTCGTCTCACAATGGTGAGCAAAACT
>NC_092248.1:14617792-14624473 GCF_036320965.1 Panulirus ornatus
TTATTGTTGATAAGATTTGGTAAAATGACAAGTTTATGAACGCTCGTTGTCATGATTTTTGGATATTCCACTGTTTTACCAAATTGCGTCATAGCTTTGTCTCTTCGATGTATATCAACTTGCCTGTTATATTTCTCTATTGTGTCTCCCTGATGATGTGATTATTACCGAAAGTACTCTTGGAAAACTTTTCGTGTTTCTTTTCCCCGTACACTCATAGGAAATTATATATATATATTTTTTTTCTTTTTTGCTTGGTCGCTGCTCTCCCGCGTTTGCGAGGTAGGGCGCAAGGAAACAGACGAAAGAAAAGGCCCGAACCCACCCCAATACAATGTATATACATCGTCACACACGCAAATATACATACCTACAAAGCTTTTCCATGGGTTTTACCCCTGACGCTTCACATGCCTGATTCAATCCACTGACAGCACGTCAACCCTGTATACCACAAAACGATCCAATTCACTCTATTCTTGCCCTTCCTTTCACCCTCTGCATGTTTCAGGCCCCGATCACACAAAATCTTTTTTCACTCCTCTTTCCACCTCCAATTTGCGTCTTTCCACTTATCTCGTTCCCTCACCTCCGACACATGATCCTCTTGGTCATCTTTCCTCATCATTCTCTCCATGGGCTCAAACCATTCAAACACACTTTTTCTGCTTCTCTCAACCATGCTCTTTTTATTTCCACACATCTCTCTTACCCTTACGTTACTTACTCGATCAAACCCCTCACACCACACATTGTCCTCAAACCATACAACATTGATGAACCACTTTCCTTTCAACATCCCCATTTTTGCTTTCCGAGATAATGTTCTCGACTTCCACACATTCTTCAAGGCTCCCAAAATTTTCGCCCCCCCCAACCCTAGATCCACTTCCGCTTCCATGGTTCCATCCGCGCCAGATCCACTCCCAGATATCTAAAACATTTTCTTCCTCCATTTTTTCCCTCCATTCAAACTTACCTCCCAATTGATTTGGGACCCTCAACCCCTACTTACCTAATAACCTTGCTCTTATTCACATTTACTCTTAACTTTCTTTTTTCACACAGTTACCAACTCAGTCACCAGCTTCTGCAGTTTTTTCACATGGAATCAGCCACCAGCGCTGTATATCAGCAAACAACAACTGACTCACTTCCCAAGCTCTCTCATCCCCAACAGACTCATACTTGCCCCTCTTTCCAAAACTCTTGCATTCACCTCCCTAACAACCCCATCCATAAAAAAATTTAAAACAACCATGGAACATCCCCACCCTCCGCAACCTACATTCACTGAAACCAATCACTTTCCTCTCTTCCTACCGTACACATGCCTTACATCCTCTAACAATTTGCCTCCCCACAATATATTCTAATACCTTCCACAAGCATCTTTATCACTCTATCAAAGCCTTCTCCAGATCCATAAATGTTACATACAAATCCTTTTGCTTTTCTAAGGATTTCTCACATACATTCTTCAAAGCAAACACCTGATCCACACATCCTCTGCAACTTCTGAAACCACACGCTCTTCCCCAATCTGTGCTCTGTACATCCCTTTCACCCTCTCAATCAATACCCTCCCCTATAATTTACCGGGAATACTCAACAAACTTATACCTCTGTAATTTGAGCACTCTCTCTTATCCCCATACCTTTGTATTCCGCCAATCCTCAGCACCTCACCATGTTTTCACATATACATTAAATAACCTTACAAACCAGTAAATTTAATACGTCCACCCCTTTTTTAATAAATTCACTGCAATACCACCCAAAAACCTGCTCCCTTTGGGCCGGCTTCATCTTCCGCAAGCATTGTAAAAAAGGGAAAAGGGGGAAAAGAGTGAGTCCCTCAATTATTATACTAGTCACCAGCTTCTGCAGTTTTCACAGGAATCTACACCAGGGGCTGTATACTAAACAAAACAACAACTGACTCACTTCAATCTCTCTCACCCACAACAGACTGCATACTTCCCTCTCTTTCCAAAAGTCTTGCATTCATTTTCCCTAACACCCCCACCCCATAAACAAATTTAAAACAAACCCTTGGAGACATCAACACCCCTGCCGCAAACCTATATTTCACTGAGAAACGAATCACTTTCCTCCTTCCTACACGTACACATGCCCCTTACATCCCGGATAAAACTTTTCACTGCTTCAATGACCCTTTTTCTCCCACATCATATATTCTTAAAACCTTCCCCAGAGCATCTCTTTTTTAAATCTACAATGCCTTTCTCAAGATTTAAATCTACGTTTAAAAAATTTCCCTTTGCTTTTCTAAGTATTGTCCCCATTTCATTTTTTCAAAATGACCCTGATCCACACTCCTCCCACTTTTGAAACCCCACTGCTCTTCCCCAATCTGATGCTCTTTACATGCCTTCACCCCCTTTAATCAATTACACCCCCCCCCCTTATACCTTCCCAGGAATACTTATCAAACGTATGACTCTGTAATTGAGCACTACTTTTCCCTTTCACTTTGTACAATGGCAATATGGGTAGATTTTTGCCAATCCTCATGCACCTCACCCTGAGTTTATACATACATAAAGTAAACCCTTTCCAACCCTCAAATATACAGTCACCTCCTTTTTTAAAAAATTCCACTGCACTACCATCCAAATCAGCTGCCTTGCCGCTTCCATTCTGCAAAACTATTAAATACCTCTTCTTTGTCATCAAATCATTCTTGACCCTCTCACTTGCCAACCCTCGACCAAAACCCTATATTTGCCCCTCTATCATGAAACACCCTTCAACCATACCTTCAAAATACCCACTCCATCTCCTTATCACATCACCACTACTTGTTATATCCTCCCCATTAGCCCCTTCACTGAAGTTCCCATTGATTACCTTGTCTTACGCACCCTTATTTTCCTCCTTCCAACCAAATCTTTTTAAATTCCTCCTAAAATTTAATGTACTCTTACCCCCTCTCGCCCTCCTTTTATCTCTTGTACTTTCTCTAGACCTCCTGCCTCTTTATTTATACATCTCCCAGTCATTAGCATTATTTCCCTGCAAAAAACGTTTCCCAAATCCCTCTCTCTTTCTCTTTCACTGCAATGTTACTTCTTCATCCCACCACTCACTGCCCTTTCCAATCGCCCATCTCCCCCGGCTTCTCATGCCACAAGCATACTTTGCGCAAGCCATCACAACTTCGTGAATTACATCCATACTCCCCCACTCCCATTATATCCTAGTTTCTCACCGTTTTCCATTCCCTACGCATTCTCTCCTAGGTACTTCCTGCACACATGTCCCTCCAAAGCTCACTTACTCTCCACTACTCTCTTTACCCAACTTTCTCTCTTCTTTTCTGGAAAAAACTCTACAAATATTCACCTTTCGTCTCCAAAGGAAAATGATCAGACATCCCTCCAGTTGCACCTCTCAGCACATAACATCAAAGTCTTCCTTTCGTGCGCCCTGTCAATAACACGGAATTCCAATAACACTCTCTGGCCATCTCTCATACTTACATAGGAGTACTTTTGCATTTCTCTCATTTTAAATCGGTATTCTCAATCGGGTAGTCGTTTTCCAGAACATAAAATCTTGAAGCTCTTCACCATTTCATTTACATCACTGAACACACCATGTACACCAATTATTCCCTCAACTGCCACATTATCACCTTTGCATTCAAATCACCCATCACTATAACCCGGTCTCATGTATCAAAACTACTAAGACACTCCACTCAGCTTTTCCAAAATAATAATTGCCTCGCATGATTTTTTTTCTCATGCCCAGGGCATATGCACCAATAATCACCCACCTCTCTCCTCCATATTCATTTTGCCCATATCAATCTAGAGTTTACTTTCTCACACTCTAATCACATTACTCCCCCACACTCCTGTTTCAGGAGTAGTGCTAATCCTTCCTTGTTTTTGTCCTCTCACTAACCCCTGAATTTTTTTTTCTACTCCCAAGACCATTTTCCAAACCACTCTTCGCCTTTACCCTTGCCCCCCCCCCCCTTGAGTTTGTTTCTCTCAGGGCCAAAACATCCAGAGTTATTCCTCAAAACTTACTACTATCTCTCTTTTTTCTCTTATTGTTACATCCATCAACATTTTAGGACCACCCCAATCTGAGCCTTCGAGGAGATGAGACTCCCCGTGACTCTTCTTCTGCTTCTCCCCTTTCATGAAAGTTAAAGTACAAGGAGGGAAAGGATTTCCAGGCCCCTGTCCTTGTCCTCTTCAGTCGCCTACTGCGGACCACTTGAGGAATGCTGGGACGTAGTAATACTCCTCTATCCACCAGGGACATATTAATTTTTTTTTTTTGCCTCTTGTCTCCCGCGTTTTCGAGGTTAGCGGCAAGGAAACACCGAAAGAAATGGGCAAACCCCCCCCATACACATGTCTATACATACGTCCTCACACGCAAAATATATTAAACATACCTACACAGCTTTCCTATGGTTTACCACAGGGGACGCTCACATGCCCTGATTGAATACCACAGACGCACGTCAACCCGGTTATACCACATCGATCCAATTTCACTCTTATTCCTTGCCCTCTTTCACTCTCCTGCATTGTCACCGCACGATGACACCAAAAATCTTTTTCACTCCATCTTTCCATCTCCAATTTGGTTCCCACTTCTCCTCGTATCTCCACTCCGACCACATATATCCTCTTAGTCAATCTTTCCTCACTCATTCTTTCCATGTGCCCATACCATTTTCAAAACACCCTCTTCTGCTCTCTCAACCACGCTCTTTTCTATTTCCACACATCTCTCTTACTCGTTACTTACTTACTCGATCAAACCACCTCCACCCAAGTATTGTCCCAAACAATCTCATTTCCAGCACATCCAACCTCATGTGCACAATCATATACATGTGTATGGGGGTGGTTGGGCCATTTGTTTCGTCTGTTTCCTTGCGCTCCTCGCAAACGCGGAAGACAGCGACAAAGCAAAAAAAAAAAAAAAAAAAAAAAAATATATATATATATATATATATATATTATAAATATATAAATATATTTATATATATATATATATATATATATTATATATATATATATATATATATATATATATATATATATATATATTCATAAATATATATATATATATATGTACAGAGCATCAGATTGGGGGAAGAAGGCAGGTGGTTTCAGAAGTGGTTAGGAGGATGTGTGGATTCAGGTGTTTGCTTTGAAGAATGTTGTGAGAAATACTTAAAAAGCAAATGGATTTGTATGTAGCATTTTGAACTGGAGAAGATATGATAGAGTTGATAGAAGATGCTCTGTGGAAGGAATTAAGATATATATTGGTGTGGGAGGGCAAGTTGATAGAAGCAGGTGAAAAGTTTTATCGAGGATGTAAGGCATGTGTACGTGTAGGAGAGTAGTAAAGTGATTGGTTCTCGTGAATGTAGGTTGCGGGCAGGGGTGTGTGATGTCTCTATGGTTGTTTTTAAATTTTTTTATGGATGGGTTGTTAGGGAGTGAATGCAAGAGTTTTGGAAAGAGGGCACTTTGAAGTCTGTTGGGGATGAGAGAGCTTGGGAAGTGAGTCAGTTGTTGTTCGCTGAATATACAGCGCTGTGGCTGATTCTGTGAGAATCTGCAGAAGCTGGTGACTCGTTTGGTAAAGTGTGTGAAAGAAGAAAGTAAAGAGTAAATGTGAATAGGAGGCAAGGTTATTAGGTACAGTAGTGTGTTGAGGGTCAAAGTCATTTGGGAGGTGACGTTTTAATGCAGAAAAAATGGAGGAAGTGAAGTGTTTTAGATATCTGGGAGTGGATCTGGCCGCGGATGGAACCATGGAGCGAAGTGGATATAGGGGTTGATGAGGGAGGGGGCGGAAAATTTGGGAGCTTTGAAGAATGTTGTGAAGTCGAGAACATTATCTGCGGGAAAAGCAAAAATGGAGTATGTTTGAAGGAATAGTGGTTCCAACAATGTTGTATGGTTGCGAGGGCGTCGGCTATGGACTAGAGGTTGTGCGCAGGAGGGATGGAGTGCTGGAAATGAGATGTTGAGGGACAAATGTGTGGTGTGAGGTGGTTTGACCAATAAGGTAACGTAAGGATAAGAGAGATTGTGGAAATAAAAGAGCGTGGGTTTTGAGAGAGCAGAAGAGGGTGTTTTGAAATGGTTTGGGCACGTGGATGAGAATGAGTGAGGAAAGTTGGACAAGAGGATATATGTGTCGGAGGTGGAGGGAACGAGGGGGAAGAGGGAGACCAAATTGGAGGTGGAAAGATGGAGTGAAAAAATGATTTTGTGTGATCGGGGGCCCGAACATGCCAGGATGGGTGAAAGGAGGGCAAGGAATAGAGTGAAGTGGAGCGATGTGGTATACCGGGTTGACGTGCTGTCAATGGATTGAATCAGGGCGCTATTGAAGCTTCCTGGGGTAAACCATGGAAAGCGTTGTAGGTATGTCATATTTTGCGTGTGTGGACGCATGGTTATACATGTGTATGGGGGTGGGTATCGGCCATTTCTTTCCGTCTGTTTCCTTGCGCTACCTCGCAAAAACGCCGGGAGACAGCGACAATAGCAAAAAAAAAAGGAAGTATATATATTATTCTATATATATATATATTATATATATTTTATTTATATATATATATATATATTCACTCTATTCCTTTGCGAGGTATTAGCGCAAGGAAAA
>NC_092248.1:14624573-14632376 GCF_036320965.1 Panulirus ornatus
TGTGTACTGGATTGTGTCGAGGTTAGGCTAGGATCGGCTGGACAGGGAGGTGAAGCTTGTCTACTGGATCGTGTTGAGGTAGGCAAGGGTCGGCTGGCCAGGGAAGTGCAGGTTATATACTGGATAGAATGGATGTAGGAAAGGTCGGATGGCTTAGGAGCGGCAGGCTTGTCTCCTGGATCACGGTGAGGTAGGCTACTTCTGCTGGCCGGTAGTGGCAGCTCGTCTACTTGGATGCGGTGTGGTAGGCAAAGTGGTCGGCTGGCCATGGAGTGGCAGCTTGGTCTACTGGATAGCGTTGTTGTAGGCAAGGGGTCTGTGTCAGGAGCGGCAGCTTGTCTACTGGATCGCGGTAGGTGGCTAGGTCGACTGGCCAGGGTGGGCACCTCGTCTACTGGATCGATGAGGTAGGCTATTGTAGGCTGGCCAGAGAGCGCAGCTTGCTACTGGATCGCGGTGAGGTAGGCTAGGGTTCTGCTGGCTAACGGAGCGCAGCTTGTCTAATGGATCTCGGTGGGTAGGTACGGTGGCTGGCCATGGAGTGGCAGCTCGTCCTACTGGATCCGCGGTGTGGTAGGCAAGAGTCGGCTGGCCATGGAGTGGCTGCTGTTCTACTGGGATCGCGTTGAGTTAGCAAGTGTCGGTGGCCAGGGGGCGGCAGCTTGTGGTCTGGATTGTGTTGGAGGTGGTAGGGTCGGATGGCAGGGAGTGGCTGCTTGTACTACTGATTCGTGTTGAGGTAGGCAAGGATTGGTTGGCCAGGGTGCGCCAGCTTGTCTCCTGGATCACCTGGTGAGGTAGGCTTAGGGTCGGCTGGCCCAGTAGTGGCAGGCTCGTCTACTGAATCGCGGTGTGGTAGGCAAGAGTCGCTGGCCATGGAGTGGCAGCTTGTCTACTGGTTCGCGTTGAGGTAGGCATGTGTCGGCTGGCCAGGGAGCGGAAGCTTTGTGTACTGGATCGTGTTGAGGAAGGCAAGGGGTCGCTGGCAGGGAGTGGCAGGTTATCTACTGGATCGCATTTTTGTAGGCAAGGGTCGGCTGGCTAGGGATCGGCCAGTCTTGTCTCTGGATCGCGGTGAGGTAGGCTACGGTTCGGCTGGAATGGGAGTGCCAGCTCGTCTACTGGATGCGGTGTGGTAGGCAAGAGTCGGCTGGCCATGGATTGGCAGACTTGTAAAAACTATATCGCGTTGAGGTAGGCAAGTGTCGGGCTGACAGGGAGCGGCAGCGTGTGTACTGGATTGTGTTGAGGTAGCTAGAGTAGGCTGGCCAGGGAGCGGCACGCGTGTGTACTGGATTGTGTTGAAGGTAGGCTAGGGTCGGCTGGCCAGGGAGTGACAGTTGTCTACTGGATCGTGTTTAGGTAGGCAAGGATTGGTTGGCCCAGGAGCAGGCTGACTTCCTTGTCTCCTGGATCACGGTGCAGTAGGCTAGTGTCGGTGGCCCGGTAGTGGCCAGCTGTTTACTGGATCGCGGTGTGGTAGGCAAGAGTCGGCTGGCCATTTGAGTGGGCAGCTTGTCTATGGATCGCGTCTAGAGGTAGCAAGTGTCGGCTGGCCAGGGTGCGGCAGACTTTGTGTACTGGATCGTGTTGAGGTAGGCAAGGGGTCGCTGGCCAGGGATGTGGCTGGGTATCTACTGGATGCATTTATGTAGGCAAGGGTTCGGCTGGGCTAGGGATCGGCAGCTTGTCTACTGGATCGCGGTGACAGTAGGCACTACGGTCTGCTGGCCATGGAGTGCCAGCTCGTCTATGGACGCGGTGGGTAGCAAGAGTCGGCTCAGGCAATGGGAGTGGCTGCTTGTCTACTGGATCGTGAGGTAGGCAAGTGTCGGCTGGCCTGGGCGCGGCAGCTTGTGTACTGGAGTGTGTTGAGGTAGGCTAGGGTCGGCTGGCCAGGGAGCGGCAGCAGCTTGTTACTGGATCTTGTTGAGTTAGGCTAGGTCTGCTGGCCAGGGAGTGGCAGGTTATCTCCTGGATCGATTGGATGTAGGCAAGGGTCATCTGGCCATGGAGCGGCAGCTTGTCTACTGGATCGCGGTGAGGTAGGCTAGGTCGGAATGGCAGGGAGTGGCAAGCTCGTCTATTGGATCGCTGATTGGAGGTAGGCTAGGGTCGGTATGGCCAGGGAGCGGCAGCTTGTCTCCTGGATGGATCACGGTGAGGTAGGCGAGGGTCGGCTGGCCGGGAGTGCAGCTCGTCTACTGGATCGCGTTTGAGGTTAGGCTAGGCCGATTTTTAGTCCTCCTTTATGATTGTTTTTTTTTCGTTTTTCTCGTTTTTTTGGTGTCCCTGTTTTCTGTTTTATCACATTCTCGTTTTTTTCTTTTTTTTTTTCCGTTCTTTTTTATTTTAGGCTTCGTCTCGGCTTGCTTTCGTTTATGTTCTATTGCTTCTTTTCTCTATCTTTTGTGTGTTCGGCTGGCCAGGGTTGTGGCAGCTCGTCTACTGATTCGAGTTGAGGTAGGTATTGTAGGTGGCAGAGAGCGCAGCGTGACTTACTGGATCGCGGTGAGGTAGGTAGGGTCTAGCTGGCAGGGTGGCGGCAGTCTTTGTCTACTGGATCTCGGTGAGGTAGGGCTTCGGTTCGGCTGGCCATGGAGTGAGCTCGTCTATGGATCGCGGTGTGGTTTGGCAAGAGTCGGCGGCCATGGAGTGGCAGCTTGTCTACTGATCGCGTTGAAGGTAGGCAAGTGTCGGCTGGCCAGGGGGCGGCCGCTTGTGTACTGGCTTGTGTTGAGGGGTAGGCTAGGGTCGGTGGCAGGGAGTGGCAGTTGTCTACTGGTCGTGTTGAGGTTAGGCACGATTGGTTGGCAGGGGGAGCGGCCGCCACAGTTGTCTCTGGCTCACGGTGAGGTGGTAGGGTTCGCTGGCCACGGTTAGTGGCAGCTTCGTCTACTGAATCCGCGGTGGGGTAGGGCAAGAGAGGCTGGCATGGAGTGGCGCTTGTTACTGGATCGCGTTGAGGTAGGCACGTGTCGGCTGGCAGGGAAGCGGCAGTTCGCTTGTGTACTGGAATCGTGTTGAGGTAGGCAAGGGTCGGCTGGCCAGGGAGTGGCAGGAGGTTAACTACTGGATCGCTTTAAGTAGGCAAGGGTCGGCTGGCTCAGGGATCGGAGCTTGTTCTACTGGATCGCGGTGAGGTAGGCTACGGTTCGGTGGCCATGGGAAAGTGCAGCTGTTTACTGGATCGCGGTGTGTGGTAGGCAAGAGGTCGGCTGGCCATGGAGTGGCAGCTTGTCAACTATATCGCTGTTGAGGTAGGAAGTGTCGGTGACCAGGGAGCGGCAGCTTGTGTACTAGGATTGTGTTGAGGTAGGTAGGTAGCTGGCCAGGGCGGCAGCTTGTTTTTTTGGGGTACTGGATTGTGTTGAGGTTGGCTTAGGGTCGGCTGGCCAGGAGTGACAGTTGTTACTGGATCGTGTTGAGGTAGGCAGGATTGTTGGCAGGGTTGCGGCGCTTGTCTTCTGGATCACGGTGAGGTAGGCTAGTGGTCGGCTGGCCCGGTAGTGAGCTCGTCTACGGGTGCGTGGGGTAGGCAAGAGTCTCGGCTGGCCATGGAGTGGCAGCTTGTTATGGATCGCGTAGATGGTAGGCAAGTGTCGGCTGGCCAGGGAGCGGCAAGCTTGTGTTCATGGATGTGTTGGAGTAGGAAGGGTCGCTGGCCAGGGAGTGGCAGGTTATTACTGGATCGCATTTATGTAGGCAAGGGTCGGTGGCCTAGGATCGGCAGCTTGGTCTACTGGATCTCGGTGATGTAGGTACGGTCAGCTGGCATTGGAGTGGGCCAAGCTCGTTCTATGGGATCGCGGTTGTGGTAGGCAAGAGTCGGCTGGCCATGGAGTGGCAGCTTGTTACTGGAACGCGTTGAGGTAGGCAAGTGTCGGTGGCCAGGGGCGGCAGCTTGTGTACTGGATTGTGTTGAGGTAGGTAGGGTCGGTGGCCAGGGAGCGGCAGCTTGTCTACTGGATCGTGTTGAGGTAGGCTAGGGTCTGCTGGCCAGGAGTGGCAGGTTATCTATTGGATCGCATTGATGTAGCAAGGGTCAGCTGGCCAGGGAGCGGCAGCTTGTCTACTGGATGCGGTGAGGTAGGCTAAGGTCGACTGTCCAGGGAGTGGCAGCTCGTCTATTGGATCGCGTTTGAAAGTAGGCTAGGGTGGGCTGGCACCAGGGAGCGGCAGCTTATCTCCTGAGATCACGGTGACGGTAGGCTAGGGTCGGTGGCCAGGGAGCGGCAGCTTGTCTCCTGGATCACGGTGAGGTAGGCTAGGGTCGGAGGGCCAGGGAGTGCAGCTCGTCTATGGATCGCGTTGAGGTAGGCTAGGGTAGGTGGCCTGGGTGTGGAAGTCGTCTACTGGATCCGAGTTGAGGTAGGCTATTGTCGGCTGGCCAGAGCGCGCAGCTTGCCTATGGGGATCGCGGTGAGGTAGGCTAGGGTCAGCTGGCTAGGGAGCGGCAGCTTGTTACTGGATCTCGGTGAGGTAGGCTACGAGTCGGCTGGACCATGGAGTGGCAGCTCGTCTACTGGATCGCGGTTGTGGTAGGCAAGCGTCGGCTGGCCATGTACTGGAAGCTGTCTACTGGATCGCGTTGAGGTAGGCAAGTGGCGGCTGCCAGGGAGCGGCAGCTTGTTGTACTGGATGTGGTTTGTGGGGTAGGAGAGGGTCTGCTATCCAGGGTGAAGTGGCAACTCGTCTACTGGTCGTGTTGAGGTAGGCAAGGGTCGGACTGGCCAGGGAGCGGCAGCTTGTCTACTGGATCGCGGTGTGGTAGGCAAGGGTTGCTGGCCAGGGAGTGGCAGTTCGTCTAGAGATCGCGTTGAGGTAGGCATAGTGTCGGCTTGGCCATGGGAGCTGGCGCATGTCTACTGGATCGAGGTGAGGTAGGCTAGGGTCAGCTGGCCAGGGAGCGGATCTTGTCTACTGGAATCGCTGTGTGTAGGCTTGGGTCGGCTGGCCAGGGAGTGGCAGCTTGTCTACGGGATCGCTGGTGAGGTTTTGGCTAGGGCTGGCTGGCAGGACGCGGAAGCTTTTTCTAGAGGATCGCTTTGGGTAGGCGTCATTGGTAGGCAGGGGAGCGGCAGCTTGTCTCCTGGATCACGGTGAGCGTAGGCTAGGGTCGGCTTTGGGGCCAGGGAGTGGCAGCTCGTTACTGGATCGCGTTGAGGTAGGCTAGGGTTGGCTGGCAGGGTGTGGAGCTCGTCTACTGGATCGAGTTAGGGTAGGCTATTGTCGGCTGGCCAGAGAGCGGCATGCTTGCCGACTGGATCGCGAGTGCGGTTAGGCTAGTCAACTGACTAAGGAGCGGGAAGCTTGTCTACTGGATCGCGGTGAGGTAGGCTACGTCGGTTGGCCATGGAGTGCCAGCTCGTCTACTGGATCGCCGGTTTGGTAGGAAGAGTCGGCTGGCCATGGAGTGGCAGCTTGCCCCAACTGGATCGCGTTGAGGTGGTAGGCAAGTGTCGGCTGGCCAGGGAGCGCAGCTTGTCTACTCTGGATCGCGGTGAGGTAGGTGCTAAGGTTTCGACTGGCCAGGGAGTGGCAGCTCCGTCTTACTGGATCGAGTTGAAGTAGGCGTATTGTAGGCTGGCCATGGAGAGCGGCAGCTTGTCTACTGGATCGCGGTGAGGTAGGCTAGGTCAGCTGGCTAAGGAGCGGCAGCTTGTTACTGGATCTCGGTGAGGTAGGCTACGGTCGGCTGGCCATGGTGTGGCAGCTCGTCTACTGGTCGCGCGGTGTGGTAGGCAAGAGTCGGCTGGCCATGGAGTGGCAGCTTGTCTTCTGGATCGCGTTGTGGTAGGCAAGTGTCGGCTGGCCAGGGAGCGGCAGCTTGTGTCTGGAATTGTGTTGAGGTAGGCTAGGGTGGTGGCCAGGGAGTGGCACCTTGTCTACTGGATCGTGTTGAGGTAGGCAAGGATTGTTGGGCCAGAGAGAGGCAGCTGCTCCTGGAGATCACGGTGAGGTAGGCTAGGGTCGGCTGCCAGGTAGTGGCAGCTCGTCTTCTGGATCGCGGTGGGTAGGCTAGAGTCGGCTGGCCATGGGTTAGTGGCAGTTGTCTATGGATCGCGTTGAGTAGGACGTGTCGGCTGGCCAGGGTTTTGACATTGCGGGGTCGGCAGTTTGTGTACTGATCGTGTTGAGGTAGGCAAGGTCGGCTGGCCATGGAGTGGCAGTTTATTCTACTGGATCGCATTTTTGTAGGCAAGGGTCGGCTGGCTAGGGATCGGCCAGCTTGTCTACTGGATCGAGGTGAGGTGGCTACTGTCGGCTGGCCTTTGGAGTGCAGCTCGTCTACTGGATCGCGGTGTGGTAGGCAGAGTCGGCTGGCCATGGGAAGTGGCAGCTTGTCTCTGGATCGCGTTGAGGTAGGCAAGTGTCGGCTGCCAGGGAGCGCAGTTTGTTGTACTGGATTGTGTTGAGTTAGGCTAGGGTCGGCTGGCCAGGGAGGCGGCAGCTTGTTAATGGATCGTGTTGTGGTAGGCTAGGTCTCCTGGCCAGTGTAGTGGCAGGTTATCTACTGGATCGCATGATGTAGGCAAGGGTCAGCTGCCAGGAGCGGAAGATTGTCTACTGGATCGCTGTGAGGTAGGCTAAGGTCGACTGGCCAGGGAGTGGCAGCTCTTCTATTGGATCCGTTGAAGTAGGTAGGGTCGCTGGCCAGGGAGCGGCAAGCTTATCTCTGGGATCCGGTGGGTAGGCTAGGGTCGCTGGCCAGGGAGTGGCAAGCTCGTCTACTGGATCGAGTGAGGTAGTCTATTGTCGGCTGGCCAGAGTGCGGCAGCTTGCCTATGATCGCGGTGAGGTAGGCTAGGGTCAGCTGGCTAGGGAAGCGGCAGCTTGTATACTGGATCTCGGTGAGGTAGGGCGGTACGGTCGGCTGATCATGGAGTGGCAGCTCGTCTACTGGATCGCGGTGTGGTAGGCAAAGTTCGGTGGCTCAGGACTGGAAGTTGTCTACTGGAATCGCGTTTGAGGTAGGCAAGTGTCGGCTGGCCATGGGTGCGGCAGCTTTTGTACTGGTATTGCGTTGACGGTTGGGTAGGGTCTGCTATCCAGGGAGTGGCAACTGTCTTACTGGATCGTGTTGAGGTAGGCAGGGTCGGGTGGTCTGGCCAGGGAGCAGCAGCTTGTCTACTGGATCGCGGTGTGGTAGGCAAGGGTCTGCTGGCCAGGGAGTGGCAGTTGTCTAGTGGTTCGAGTTGAGGTAGGAAGTGTCGGCTGGCAGGGAGCGGCAGATGTCTTACTGCGATCGCGGTGAGGTAGGCTAGGGTCAGCTGGCCAGGGAGCGGCCATCTTGTCTACTGGATCGCTGTGAGGTAGGCTTCGTTCGGCTGCCGGAGAGTGGCAGCTTGTCTACTGGATCGCGGTGAGGTAGGCTAGGGTCGGCTGGCCAGGAAGCGGAAGCTTTTCTAGTGGATCGCTTTGAGGTAGGCAAGTATTGGTTGGCCAGGGAGCGGCTAGCTTGTCTCCTGGATCCGGTGGGTTAGGCTAGGGTCGGCTGGCTAGGGAGTGGCAGCGGTCTACTGGAATCGCGTTGAGGTAGGCTAGGGTCGGCTGGCCAGGATGTGGCTGCTAGGTCTACTGATCGAGTTGAGGTAGGATTATTGACGGCTGGCCAGAGAGGGCAGCTTGTCTACTGGATCGCGGTGCGGTAGGCTAGGGTCATGCTAGGGAGCGGCAGCTTGTCTACTGGATCGCGTGAGGTAGGCTAGGTCGGTTGGCCATGGAGTGGCAGCTTGCCTACTGATCGCGTTGAGGTAGCAGTGTTCGGCTGGCCAGGGAGCGGCAGCTTGTTCTACTGGA
>NC_092248.1:14632476-14637476 GCF_036320965.1 Panulirus ornatus
CCACTCCCAGATATCTGAAAACCTTCACTTCCTCCATTTTTCTCTCCATTCAAACTTACCTCCCAGTTGACGTGCCCCCTCAACCTTACTGTACCTAATTACCCTACTCTTATTCACATTTACTCTCAGCTTTCTTCTTCACACACTTTACCAAACTCAGTCACCAGCTTTCTGCAGTTTCTCACCCGAATCAGCAACCAGCGCTGTCTCATCAACAAACAACTGACTCACTTCCAAAGCTCTCTCATCCACAACAGACTGTATATCTTGCCTCTCTTTCCAAACTCTTGCATTCACTTCCCTAACAACCCCATCCATAAACAAATAAAACAGCCATAGAGACAACACGCACCCCTGCCGCAAACCGACATTCACTAAGAACCAATCACTTTCCTCTCTTCCTACACGTACACATGACTTACATTCTCGATGAAAACTTTTCACGCTTCTAACAACTTACCTTCCACACCATATATTCTTAATACCTTCCACAGAGCATCTCTATCAACTCTATCATAAGCCTTCTCCAGACCCATAAATGCTACATAAAAATCCATTTGCTTTTCTAAGTATTTCTCGCATACGTTTTTCAAAGCAACACCTGATCCACACATATTCTACCACTTCTGAAAGCACACTGCTCTTCCCCAATCTGATGCTCTGTACATGCCTTCATCTCTCAATTAATACCCTCCTATATAATTTCCCAGGTATACTCAACAAACTTATACCTCTCTAATTTGAGCACTCACCTTTATCCCCTTTGCCTTGTACAATGGCACTACGGAAGCATTCGCCAGTCTTCAGTCACCTCACCATGAGACATACATACATACATTAAATAACCTTACCAACCAGGTCAAAAATACAGTCACCCCCCTTTTTAATAAATTCCACTGCAATACCATGCAAACACAGTGCCATTCCGGCTTATTCTTCCGCAAAGCTTGTACTATCTCTTCTTTGTTTACCAAATCATTCTCCCTAACCCCCTCTCTTTGTACAACACCTCGACTAAAACACCCTATATCTTCCACTCTTTTATCAAACAAATTCAACAAACCTACATAATACTCACGTCATCTCCTTCCCACATCACCACTAATTGTTATCATCTCCCCATTAACCCCCTTCACTGATATTTCCATTTGTT
Organism: Panulirus ornatus; assembly: GCF_036320965.1. Lineage (NCBI taxonomy): Eukaryota > Metazoa > Arthropoda > Malacostraca > Decapoda > Palinuridae > Panulirus > Panulirus ornatus. Next base: position 14,633,630 of record NC_092248.1, read on the forward strand.
CCTTGCCTTACGCACGTTATTTACTTTCTTCCAAAAAGTCTATTCATGCACACTAAAACTTAATGATACTCCCTCACCAGAACTCTCATTTGCCCTCTTTTTTCGCCTCTTTCAGCTTTCTCTAGACCTCATGCCTCTTTCTTTTATACATCTCCCATCATTTGTATCATTTCCCCGAAGAAATCATCGAGACGCCTCTCTCTTCTCTTTCACTTATAATCTTTTTTCTTCATCACACCATTCACTAAGCTTTCTAATCTGTCCACCTCCCACGTTCTCATGCCACAAGCATTTTTTGCGCAAGCCATCACTGCTTCCCTAAATACATCCATTCCTACCCCACTCCCCTTATGTCCTTTGTTCTCATCTTTTTCCATCTGTACTCAGTCTCCTGGTACTTCCTCACACAAGTCTCCTTCCCAAGCTCACTTACTCTCACCACTCCTTCACCCCAACATACTCTCTTCTTTTCTGAAAACCCCTACAAATCTTCACACCTTTTCCTCCACAAGATAATGATCAAACATCCCTCCAGTTGCACATCCAAATGTCTCTCTTTCGCGCCCCTATCAATTAACACGTAATCCAATAACGCTCTCTGGCATCTTTCCTACTTACATACGTATACTTATGTAAATCTCTTATATTCAACCGGTATTCCCAGTCACCCAACCTTTTTCAGCACATTGATATACAAGCTCTTCACCATTTCCATTTAGAACACAGAACACCCCATGTACGGCAATTACTCCCTCAAGAGACTCAATACTCACCTTTGCATTCAAATCACCCAACACTATAATCCGTCTCGTGTATCATAACTACTAACACACTCACTCAGCTGCTCCCAAAACACTTGCTTCTGATGATCTTTCTTCTAATGCCCAGGTGCATATGCACCAATAATCACCAATCTCTCTCCATCCAATCTATTACATACTTCCATCACTCTTGTTTCAGGAGAGTGCTACTACTTCACTGGCTCTTGTCCTCTCACTAACTCCTAACTTTACTCCCAAGACATTCCCAAACCACTCTTCCCCTTTACCCCTGAGCTTCGTTTCACTCAAGCCAAAATATCAAGGTTCATTTCCTCAAATATACTACTTATCTCTATTTTTTCCTCATCTTGGTTACATCCACACATACTAAGACACCCCAGTCTGAGCCTTTGAGGATGATGACCCTCCGCGCATGACTCCTTCTTCTGTTTCTCCCCCGTTTATATATGCATATGTTTATATATGCATATGTATATATATATATATATATATATATATATATATATAATATATATATATATATATATATATATATAATATATATATATATATATATATTTTTTTTTTCTTCATACATTCGCCATTTCCCGCATTTGCGAGGTAGCATTAAGAACAGAGGACTGGGCCTTAGAGGGAAAATCCTCACCTGGCCCCCTCTCTGTTCCTTCTTTTGGAAAATTAAAAAAAACGAGAGGGAGGATTTCCAGCCACCCGCTCCCTCCCCTTTTAGTCGCCTTCTACGACACGCAGGGAATACGTGGAAGTATTCTTTCTCCCCTATCCCCAGGGATAAATATATATATTTAAATATATGTAAATATATAAATATATATATATATAATATATATATATATATATATATAATATATATATATATATAATATATATATATATATATATATTATATATATATATATATCTTTTTTTTTTTTTTTTTGCTTTGTCGCTGTCTCCCGCGTTTGCGAGGTAGCGCAAGGAAACAGACGAAAGAAATGGCCCAACCCACCCCCATACACATGTACATACATACGTCCCACACACGCAAATATACATACCTACACAGCTTTCCATGGTTTAACCCCAGACGCTTCAATATATATGTAGAAAGTAAATTCATCGATTAATATGGGTAAAACTGAAAGTTGATGGAGAGAGATGGGTGATTATTGGGTGCATATGCACCTGGGCATGAGAAGAAAGATCATGAGAGGCAAGTGTTTTGGGAGCAGCTGAATGAGTGTGTTAGTGGTTTTGATGCAAGAGACCGGGTTATAGTGATGGGTGATTTGAATGCAAAGGTGAGTAATGTGGCAGTTGAGGGAATAATTGGTATACATGGGTGTTCAGTGTTGTAAATGGAAATGGTGAAGAGCTTGTAGATTTATGTGCTGAAAAAGGACTGATAAATTGGGGAATACCTGGTTTAAAAAGCGAGATATACATAAGTATACTTATGTAAGTAGGAGAGATGGCCAGAGAGATTATGGACTACGTGTAATTGACAGGCGAGCGAAAGAGAGACTTTGGATGTTAATGTGCTGAGAGGTGCAACTGGAGGGATGTCTGATCATTATCTTGTGGAGGCTAAGGTGAAGATTTGTATGGGTTTTCAGAAAAGAAGAGTGAATGTTGGGGTGAAGAGGTGGTGAAAGTAAGTGAGCTTGGAAGGAGACTTGTGTGAGAAAGTACCAGGAGAGACTGAGTACAGAATGGAAAAAGTGAGAACAATCGATGTAAGGGAGTGGGGGAGGAATGGGATGTATTTAGGGAATCAGTGATGGATTGCGCAAAAGATGCTTGTGGCATGAGAAGAGTGGGAGGTGGGTTGATTAGAAAGGGTAGTGAGTGGTGGGATGAAGAAGTAAGAGTATTAGTGAAAGAGAAGAGAGGCATTTGGACGATTTTTGCAGGAAAAAATGCAATTGAGTGGGAGATGTAAAAAAAGAAAGAGACAGGAGGTCAAGAGAAAGGTGAAGGAGGTGAAAAAAAGGGCAAATGAGAGTTGGGGAGAGAGTATCTTTAAATTTAAAGGGAGAATAAAAAGATGTTCTGGAAGGAGGTAAATAAAGTGCGTAAGAAAAGGGAGCAAATATGAACTTCAGTGAAGGGCGCAAATGGGGAGGGGGATAACAAGTTAGTGGTGATGTGAGAAGGAGATGGAGTGAGTATTTTAAAGGGTTTTGTTGAATGTGTTTTGATGATAGAGTGGCAGATATCGGGTGTTTTTGGTCGAGGTGGTGTGCAAAGTGAGAGGTTAGGGAAAATGATTTGTAAACAGAGAAGAGGTAGTAAAAGCTTTGCGGAAGATGAAAGCCGGCAAGGCAGCAGGTTTTTGGATGGTATTGCAGTGGAATTTATTAAAAAAGGTTAAACTGTATTTTTGACTAGTTGGTAAGGTTATTCAATGTATGTATGACTCATGATGACGTGCCCTGAGGATTGGCGGAATGCGTGCATAGTGCCATTGTACAAAGGCAAAGGGGATAAGAGTGAATGCTCAAATAACAAGGTATAAAGTTTGTTGAGTATTCCTGGTAAATTATATGGGGGGAAATATTGATTAGAGGGTGAAGGCATGTACAGAAGCATCAGATTGGGGAAGAGCTGTGTGGTCTCAAGTGGTTTGAGGATGTGTGGATCAGGTGTTTTGCTTTGAAGAATGTATGTGAGAAATACTTAAAAAGCAAATGGATTTGTATGTAGCATTTATGGATCTGGAGAAGGCATATGATAGAGTTTGATAGAGATGCTCTGTGGGAAAGGGATTAAGAATATATGGTGTGGGAGGAAAGTTTGTTAGAAGCAGTGAAAAGTTTTATCGAGGATGTAAGGCAATGTGTACGTGTAGGGAAAAGAGGGAAGTGATTGTTCTCATGAATGTAGGTTTGCGGCATGGGTGTGATGTCTCCATGGTTGTTTTAAATTTGTTTATGGATGGGGTTGTTAGGGAGGTGAATGCAAGAGTTTTGGAAAGAGGGCAAGTATGAAGTCTGTTGGGGATGAGAGAGCTTGGGAAGTGAACAGTTGTTTGTTCGCTGATGATACCGCGCTGGTGGCTGATTCAT
>NC_092248.1:14639976-14653830 GCF_036320965.1 Panulirus ornatus
TATACTTGATGTCACAACTGAACTACAGAAGAAACCACAGGTATTCTACTTGATATTCTGTCGAAGTGTTTGTAAAAAATCCTTTTGCGCTGTGAGAATCCCTTATACTATGAAGTTGTATTCAACCAATTGCACCGGACTACCTGGAAGGTCTTCTGTTAGTGACACCAGGAGAGCAACTCCAGCAAGATGTCATTTAAAGATATTGCTAAAGTTGCTGCCCTACTTCACCGTGCAGCGATCTTGAAGATATTCCACAATGAAAGAGGGCAAATACTTGTTGTCAAAGCCTGCACTAACAGTGTGGGATGTGAACCTCCTCAGTGGGTTAACATGGTCCAGTCTGCATGGACAGAAGTCTCCTCCCTGACCAGCTTACAAGCCAAGGCACAGGTTTTAGAAATCCTCCAGACATGGCCATTGTTTGGATCTTCTTCTTCGCTGTTAAGAGAGTAATAGAACCAAAGGAGAGAACTGATCACATCCTTGCACTTAAAAAAAATGGAGTGCACTTCCTTGATCTTCTCACTCATGAGACCTTGACTAAGTATAGAGTTTGGCTGAAGTGGTAAAATACTAGGAAAGTAAAGCGTGAAGCATGAGCTATACCTTGACATGAAATGTGGAAGTTGATGCAGCAGCGCATCACCCGTAAAGCAAACAGACCAAGCTCATGAGATATCTCGCCTTATTTGCCAGTACAAACACTATTGAACAGCGCGTAACTGGACATTCTCTAGGGGACAATCCCAAAGATGTCACCACTGTCAAGATGAGCCTCACCTGCATTACATGCATTGCTTAGTGTGAAATAAGTCTGTTTCAGCAGTAAGAACTAGGCCTCAGTTAAAGTATGCACATTACTGATCATTCACTGGAGGGATACACAATGTGGTAAAAATACAGAAAAATTTGGGTTTCATAATTTTCTAAAAGGAAAATAATTAGAATCCTGAGGGTTGTGCCAATAATTGACAAGATAAGGACTGTTGCCTCCAAGTGTATGCACCCATAGTGAAAATTTCCATAAACTTAATGCATATACCCATAGAAAGGACTTACTTGAGAGCTTGCAAGTACTTACAGCTTAAGAAATTTGCAGAAGAGGCCTCAAATACTATATATATATAATATATATATAAAATACCCATAGTGATCATTTATCCCTGGGGAAAAGGGGATTAAGAATACTTCCCACGTATTCCCTGCGTGTCGTAGAAGGCGACTAAAATGGAAGGAGCGGGGGCTGGAATCCTCCCTCTCATTTTCTTTTCTTTTTTTAAATTTCCAAAAGAAGGAACAGAGTGGGGCCATGGAGGATATTCCAAAAAAGGCCCAGTCCTCTGTTCTTAACGCTACCTCCCTGACGCGGGAAAGGGCGAATATTTTAAAAGAAAAAAAAGATAAATAATATATATAATATATTAATATATATATATCTTATTTTGCTTTGTCGCTGTCTCCCGCGTTACGGAGGTAGCGCAAGGAAACAGACGATAGAATGGCCCAACCCGCCCACATACACTTTAAATATACATACACGTCCACACACGCAAATATACATACCTAAACATCTCAATGCACAACATATAAATACACACACAGACATATACATATATACACATGTACATAATTCATACTATTTGTTCCCACCGCCAACTCGCCAGACATGGAATAACAACCCCCTCCCCCCTCATGTGTGGCGAAGTAGCGCTAAGACAAGACACCAAAGGCCCTCATTCGTTCCACGTCAGGCTCTAGCTGTCATGTAATAAGGGCACCGAAGCCACAGCTCCCTTTCCCACATCCAGGCCCCACACACTTTCCATGGTTTACCCCAGACGCTTCAAATGCCCCTGGTTCAATCCATTTGACAGCACGTCGACAACGGTATACCACAATCGTTCCAATTCATTCTATTTGTTGCAAGCCTTTCACCCTCCTGCATGTTCAGCCCCGATCACTCAAAATCGTTTTCACCTCCATCTTTCCACCTCCAATTTGTCTCCCACTTCTCCTCGTTCCCTCCACCTCTGACACATATATCCTCTTGGTCAATCTTTCCTCACTCATTCCTGTATGTGACCAAACCATTTCAAAACACCCTCTTCTGCTCTGCCCAACCCACTCTTTTATTTCCACACATCTCTCTCCACCTTACATTACTTACTCGATAAAACCCACCTCAAAAACCACATATTGTCCTCAAACATCTCATTTCCAGCACATCCACCCTCCTGCGCACGACTCTATCTATAGCCCACGCCCCGTAACCATACAACATTGTTGGAACCACTATCTTCAAACATAGCCATTTTTTCCTTTCCGAGATAATGTTCTCGACTTCCAAACATTCTTCAAGGCTCCAAGAATTTCACCCCTCCCCCACCCTATGATATCACTTCCGCTTCCATGGTTCCATCCACAGCCAGATCCCTCACAGATATCTAAAACACTGTACTTCCGCCAGTTTTTCTCCATTCAAACTACCTCCCAGTTGACTTGACCCTCAACCCCACAGTATCTAATAACCTTGCTCGTATTCACATTTACACTTAACCTTCTTCTTTCACACACTTTACCAAACTCAGTCATCAGCTTCTGCAGTTTTTTCCATGAATCAGCCACCAGCGCGGTATCATCAGCGAAACAACAACTGACTCACTTCCAACTCTCTCATCCACAACAGACTGCATACTTTGCCCCTCTTTCCAAAACTCTTGCATTCACCTCCCTGAACAACCCCATCCATAAAAAAATTAAACAACCATGGAGACATCACCCCACTCATGCCGCAAACCTACATTCACTGAGAACCAATCCCCTTTCCTCTCTTCCTACACGTACACAAGCCTTACCTCCTCGATAAAAACTTTTCACTGCTTCTAACAACTTGCTCCCACACTATACATTCTTAAAACCTTCCCCAGAGCATCTCTATCAACTCTATCATATGCCTTCTCCAGATCTATAAATGCTACATACAAATCGATTTGCTTTTCTAAGTATTTCTCACATACATTCTTCAAAGCAAACACCTGATCCACACATCCTATACCACTTCTAAAACCACACTGCTCTTCCCAACCTGATGCTCTGTACACGCCTTCACCCTCTCAATCAATACCCTCCCATTTAATTTTAAAAGAATACTCAACGAACTTATACCTCTGTAATTTGAGCACTCACTCTTCTCTCCTTTGCCTTTGTACAATGGCACTATGCCCAGAATTCCGCCAATCCTCAGGCAAACCCCACAATGAAACATACTATACATTAAATACCCTTACCAACCATCAACATTACAGTCACCCCCTTTTTTAATAAATTAAACTGCAATACCATACAAACCTGTTGCTTTGCCGGCTTTCATCTTATGTAAAGCTTTTACTACCTCTTCTCTATTTACCAAACCATTTTCCCTAACCCTCTCACTTTGCACACCAAACCTCGACCAAAACAACCCTATAACTGCCACTCTATCACAAACACATTCAACAAACCTTCAAAATACTCACTCCATCTCTTTCTCACATCACCACTACTTGTTGTCACCTCCCCAATTTGCCCCCTCACGAAGTTCCCATTTTCTCCCTTGTCATTTCCACTTTATTTACCTCCTTCCAAAACATCTTTTTGTTCTCCTGAAATTTAATGATACTCTCACCCCAACTCTCCATTTGCCCTCTTTTTCACCTCTTGCAACTTTCTCTTTACCTCCTGCCTCTTTCTTTTATACCTCTCCCACCTCATTTCATTTTTTTCCCGTCAAATACCGTTCAAAAAGCTCTCTCTTCTCTTTCACTAATAATCTTACTTCTTCATCCCCACCACTCACTACCTTTTCTAATCAACCCACCTCCCACGCTTCTCATGCCACAAGCATCTTGCACAAGCCATCACTGCTTCCCTAAATACTCCCATTTCCCCCATCACTCCCCTTACCGTCCTTGGTTCTAACCTTTTTCCATTCTGTACTCAGTCCTTTCCTGGTACTTCTCACACAAGTCTCTTTCTCAAGCTCACTTACTCTCACCACTCTCTTCACCCAACATTCTCTCTTCTTTTGTGAAAACCCCCACAAATCTTCACCTTCGCCTCCACAAGATAATGATAAACATCCCTCCCCGTTTTCACCTCTCAGCACGTTAACATCCAAAATTCTCTCTTTCGTGCGTCTATCAATTAAACACGTAATCCAATAACGTCGCTGGCGCATCTCTCCTACTTACATACGTATACTTATACATATCTCCTTTTAAACCAAGTATTCCCAATCACCAGTCCTTTTTCAGTACATAAATCTACAAGCTCTCAGCATTTCCATTTACACACTGAACACTCCATATATACCAAATTATTCCCTCAACTGCCACATTACTACACCTTTGCATTCAAATCAACCCATCACTATAAACCCGTCTCGTGCATCAAGCCCACTAACACACTCATTCAGCTGCTCCCAAAACACTTGCCACTCATGATCTTTCTTCTCATGCCCAGGTGCATATGCACCAATAATCACCCATCTCTCTCCATCAACTTTCCAGTTTTACCATATCAATCTAGAATTGCTTTCTTACAATCTATTACATACTCCAACATATATATATATATATATATATATATATATATATATATATATTATATATATATATATATATATAAATATATAATATTTATTTTTCTTTTTTTTATTTGCTTTTGTCGCTGTTTCCCGCGTTTGCGACGTAGCGCAAGGAAACAGACGAAAGAAATGGCCCAACCCACCCCCAATTACACATGTATATACCTACGTCCATACACGCAAATATACATACCTACAAAGCTTTCATGGTTTACCCCAGAATCTTCACATGCCTGATTCAATCCACTGACAGCACGTCAACCCGATATACCACATCGATCCAATTCACTCTATTCCTCCCTCCTTTCACCCTCCTGCATGTTCAGGCCCCGATCACACAAAATCTTTTTCACTCCATCTTTCCACCTCCAATTTGATCTCCCACTTCTCCTCGTTCCCTCCACCTACCGAACACATATATCCTCTGGGTCAATCTTCCTCACTCATATCTCTCCATGTGCCCAAACCATTTCAAAACACCCTCTTCTGCTCTCTCAACACGCTCTTTTTTTTCCACACACCTCTCTTACCCTTAAACGTACTTACTCGATCAAACCACCTCACATCACACATTGTCCTCAAACATCTCATTTCCAGCACATCCATCCTCCTGCGCACAACTCTATCCACAGCCGACGCCTCGCAACCCCTACAACATTGTTGGAAACACTATTCCTTCAAACATACCCAATATAATATATATATATATAAATATATATATATAAATATATATATATATATATATATATGTATATGTATGTATATTATCCCTGGGGATAGGGGTGAAAGAATACTTCCACGCATTCCTCTCGTGTCGTAGAAGGCGACTACAGGGGACGGGAGCGGGGGGCCGGAAATCCTCCCCTCCTTGTATTTCTTTTTTTAACTTTCTAAAATGGGAAATATAATATATATATATATATATATAATATATATATATATATATATATATATATAATATATAATATATATATAAATATATAACAATATATATAATATATATATGGGAGCGGGTGCTGGAAATCTCCCTTCTCGTTTTTTTTTTTAATTTCAAAAAGAAGGAACAGAGAAGGTGGCCAGGTGAGGATATTCCCTCAAAGCCCAGTCCTCTGTTTCTTAACGGTACCTTGCTAACGCGGAAAATGGTGAATAGTTTTGAAAAAAAAAATATATATATCATTAAATTTTAGGAGAGTAAAAGATGTTCTGGAAGGAGGTAAATAAAGTGCGTAAGACAAGGGAGCAATTGGGACTTTAGTGAAGGGCGCAAATGGGGAGGTGATGACAAGTAGTGGAGAATGTGAGAAGGAGATGGAGTGAGTATTTGAAGGTTTGTTGAATGTGTTTGATGATAGAGTGGCAGATATAGGGTGTTTTGGCCGAGGTGGTGTGTAAAGTGAGAGGGTTAGGAAAATGATTTGGTAAACAAGAAAGGTAGTAAAAGCTTTGCGAAGATGAAAGCCGCAAGGCAGCAGGTTTGGATGGTATTGCATGGGAATTTATTAAAAAAGGGGGTGACTGTATTGTTGACTGGTTGGTAAGGTTATTTAATGTATGTATGACTCATGGTGAGGTGCCTGAGATTGGCGGAATGCGTGCATAGTGCCATTGTACAAAGGCAAAGGGATAAGAGTGAGTGCTCAAATTACAGAGGTATAAGTTTGGTGAGTATTCCTGGTAAACTTATAATGGGAGGGTATTGATTGAGAGGGTGAAGGCATGTACAGAAGCATCAGATTGGGAAGAGCAGTGTGGTTTCAGAAGTGGTAGAGGATGTGTGGATCAAGTGTTTGCTTTGAAGAATGTAGTGAGAAATACTTAGAAAAGCAATGGATTGTATGTAGCATTTATGGATCTGGAGAAGGCATATGATAGAGTTGATAGAGATGCTCTGTGGAAGGTATTAAGAATATATGGTGTGGGAGGCAAGTTTGTTAGAAGCAGTAAAAGTTTTTATCGAGGATGTAAGGCATGTGTACGTGTAGGAAGAGAAGGGAAGTGATTGGTTCACAGTGAATGTAGGTTTGCGGCAGGGTGTGTGATGTCTCCATGGTTGTTTATTGTTTATGGATGGGGTTGTTAGGGGAGGTGAATGCAAGGAGTTTTGGAAAGAGGGGCATGTATGAATCTTGGGGATGAGAAGCTTGGAAGTGAGTCAGTTTGTTGTTCGCTGATGATACAGCGCTGGTGGCTGATTCACGTGAGAAACTGCAGAAGCTGGTGACTGAGTTTGTTAAAGAGTGTGAAAGAAGAAAGTTAAGAGTAAATGTGAATAAAGACAAGTTATTAGGTACAGTAGGGTTGAGGGTCAAGTCAATTGGGAGGTGAGTTTGAAGGAGAAAACTGGAGGAAGTGAAGTGTTTTAGAATATCTGTGAGTGGATCTGGCAGCGGATGAAACCATGGAAGCGGAAGTGAATCATAGTTTGGGGAGGGGCGAAAATTCAAGGAGCCTGAAGAATGTGTGTGAAGTTCGAGAACATATTATCTCGGAAAGGAAAAATGGGTTAGTTTGAAGGAATAGTGTTCCAACAATGTTGTATGGTTGCGAGGCGTGGGCTATGGATAGAGTGGTGCGCAGGAGATGGATGTGCTGGAAATGAGATGTTTGAGGACAGTGTGTGGTGTGAGGTGGTTTGAATCGAGTAAGTAACTAAGGGTAAGAGATGAGTGGAAATAAAAAGAGCGTGGTTGAGAGAGCAGAAAGGTGTTTTGAAATGGTTTGGGCACATGGAGAGAATGAGTAAGGAAAGATTGACCAAGAAGATATATGTGTCGGAGGTGGAGGAACGAGGAGAGAGGGAGACCAAATTGGAGATGGAAAGATGGAGTGAAGAAGATTTTGTGTGATCGGGCCTGAACATGCAGAGGGTGAAAGGAGGGCAAGGAATATATTGAATTGGATCGATTGTGGTATATCGGGTTGAACGTGCTGTCAGTGGATTGAATCAGGCATGTGAAAGATTCTGGGGTAAACTATGGAAAGTTTTGTAGGTATGTATATTTGCGTGTGTGGATGTATGTATATAACATGTGTAATGGGTGGGTTGGGCCATATAATATAATATATATATATATTATATATATATATATATATATATATATATTATAATAAATATAATATATATATATATATATATAATAATATATAATATATATAATATATATATAATATGAAAGAATAACCCCCTCCCCCTTATGTGTGCGAAGTAGCACTAGGAATAGACAACAAAGTCCAAATTCGTTCACACTCAGTCTCTAGCTGTCATGCAATAATAAACCAAAACCACAACTCCCTTTCCACATCCAGGCCCCACAGAACTTTCCATGGTTTACCGCAGACACTTCACATGCCCTGATTTAATCCATTGACAACACGTCGACCCCAGTATACAACATCGTTCCAATCTACTACTATTCCTTGCAGCACGCCTTTCACCCTCCTGCCTGTTCAGGCCCCCCCATCACTCAAAATCTTTTCATTCCATCTTTCTCCCTTGAGTTTTGTCTGCCACTATCCTCGTTCCTTCCACCTCTGACACATATTACCTTTTGTCAATCTTTCCTCACTCATTCTCTCCATTGACCAAACCATTTCAAAACATCCTCTTTTGCTCTCTCAACCACACTAATTTGTATTACCACACATCTCTCTTACCTTACATTACTTACTCGATCAAACCACCTCACACCACATATTGTCCTGAATCATCTTATTTCCATCACATCCACCCTCCTCCGAACAACTCTATCCATAGCTTACGCCTCGTTACCATAATAACACGTTGGAACCACTATTCCTTCAAACATACCCATTTTGCTTTCCGAGATAAGATCTCGACTTCACACATTCTTCAACGCTCCTAGAATTTTCTCCCCTCTCCCACCCTATGATTCACTTCCGCTTCCATGGTTCCATCCGCTGCCAAATCCACTACAGATATCTAAAACACTTCACTTCCTCATGTGTATCGCCGTTTAAACTTACCTTCCAATTGACTTGACCCTCATCCTACTGTACCTAATTACCTTGCTCTTATCACATTACTCCACAACTCTCTCTTTCACAACACTTTACCAAACTCAGTCACCAGCTTCTCCAGTTTCTCACAAGATTCAGCCACCAGCGCTGTATCGTCAGCGAACAACAACTGACTCACTTCCCAAGCTTTTTCATCTACATCAGACTGCTACTTGCCTCTCTTTCTATAATTCTTGCATTCACCCCCTAACAACCCGATCCACAAACAAATTAAACAACCATGGAGGCATCGCACACCCCTATCGCAAACCTCCATTCACTGAAAACCAATCACACTCCTGTCTTCCTACACGTACACAGGCGTTACATCCTCGATAAAAAACTTTTCACTGCTTCAAAACTTGCCTCCCACACTATATTTTAAATACCTTCCACATACCATCTCTATTAACTCTATCATTTGACTTTTCCAGATCCATAAATGCGACATACGAGTCATTTGTTTTCTAAGTAAATCTCACATACAATCTTCAAAGCAAACACCTATCCACAACATCCTCTACCACTTCTGAAACCACACTGCTCTTCCCAGTCTGATGCTCTGTACACGCCTTCACCCTCTCAATCAATACCCCCCATATAATTTACCAGGAATACTCAAAAAACTTTATACCTCTGTAATTTGAGCACTCACTCTTATCCCCTTTGCCTTTTGTACAATGCACTATGCAAGCATTCCGCCAATCCTCAGGCACCTCACCATGAATCATACATACATTGAATAACCTTACCAACCAGTCATTAATACCGTCACCACCTTTTTAATAAATTCCATGTGATTGTCCAAAACATGTTTTGGACAATTACAAGTTTGCCAAATGGCGTCCTAGCTTCGTCTGTTTCGATGTATATGAACTGACTCTTATATTCCTCTCTTGTGTCCTCCCCTAATGATGTGATTATCACACGAAAGTGCACTTGGGAAGTTTTCGTGTTCATTTTCCTCCGCGGACTTATGGGATTATCTGATCACACCGCGCAATTGTGATCCTTTCCAACATATATATGTATATATATATATATTATATATAATATAATTCCCACGTATTCCCGCGTGTCGTAGAAGGCGACTAAAAGGGGAGGAGCGGGGGCTGGAAATCCTCCCCTCGTCGGTTTTTTTTTTTTTTTTTTTTCAATTTCCAAAAGAAGGAAAAGAGAATTGGGCCAGGTGAGGTATTCCCTCAAAGGCCCAGTCCTCTGTTCATAACGCTACCTCGCTAATGCGGGAAATGGCGAATAGTTTGAAAGAAAGAAAGATATATATATATATATATATATATAAATATATAATATATATAATATATATAATATATATATATATATATAATAAATATATATATATATCCCTGGGATAGGGAGAAAGAATACTTCCACGTATTCCCTGCGTGACGTGAAGGCGACTAAAAGGAAGGGAGCGGGGGCTGGAAATCCCCCCTCTCGTTTTTTTTTTAATTTTCCAAAAGAAGGAACAGAGAAGGGGGCCAGGTGAGGATATTCCCTCAAAGGCCCATCCTCTGTTCTTAACGCTACCTCGCATAATCGCGGGAAATGGCGAATAGTATGAAAAAAAAAAATATATATATATATATAAATATATATATATATATATATATATATATATATATATATATTATATATTTATATATATATATATATATATATAATATATATATATATAATATATATATATATATAAATATATATAATAAATATAATTCTTTTTTTTAATTTTGCTTTGTCGCTGTCTCCCGCGTTTGCGAGGTAGCGCAAGGAAACAGACGAAAGAAGTGGCCCAACCCACCCCCATACACATGTATATACATACACGTCCCCCACACGCAAATATACATACCCATCCATCTCAATGTACACAAATATATACACACACACAGACACATACATATATACACATGCACACAATTCACACACGCTTTATTTTTCCCATCGCCACCAAAATAAAATGTATAAAATTCTACTTTTATAATTGTCCTACATTACGTAGGACTTGTTCCCAAGTGACCTGGTCTGATATGTTAGCGTAAATTCCGTCCTTCTCAAAAACCCTTTTACCCCCTAACTTTAATTTCATCCCCGGGCCTCATCACCACTTTTTTATGGCACGTTTACAAACACCCCCTCATGTACTTCAACACCATTACCAAATCCATTCCCCACAACGACTTAAAAATTTTTCTTACGTTATTTTGGGAAAATTTTCATTTTATATTTTTTTAAGAAACCAAAAAAATAAAATTTTATGTAAATAATTTAAGTTTTTTGAAAATTTCTTTTTCATGCTACAAAATCAATCCCCAAAAGCATAGACTTTTCGCATGCCTACGCCCGGGCCCAGTATGATCCATAATGGTTTTTTCTTCCAAGGGGAAAAGTAACAACTAGGAAACTTCACAAGGTCTTTTCATACATAACCTGCGTTACATACAAAAACCAGGGTGTCGTTTGCCTGTTTATCTTTTGTACGTTCCGAAGTGCATTTCTTTTTCCTTGAAAACGTATAAAAATACAGTAAACAGGGCCCCAAATTTTAAAACAAATACCTATAAAGTTTTCCGATATTAAAAAAAGGAAACGTATAATTGACTTCCCCAATTTTCTTGTAATTCACTTCGGCCGCTCTCCCTCCCGCGGGGCAAATATAGGTTAATGTTTTTGTTTATATATCAAAGGTGATGATAATACATATATATAAATATATAAAAAATATAAATATATATATATATATATTATATATATATATATATAATAATATATATAAATTATATATATATATATTTTATATATATATTTATTTTAAAAATTATATAAATATATATAATTAAAAATATATTATATAATATATATATATTATATATTTTATATATTATATAATAATAATATATATATAAATAATAATATATAAATATATATAATATATATATATATATAAATATATATATATATATATAATAAAACTTTGAAAACAAATGGGTTTGTATGTACATTTATGATCTGGAGAAGGCATATGATAGAGTTGATAAGATGCTCTGTGAAAAGGGATTAAGAAAAATATGGGGTGGAGGAAATTGTTAAAAACAGTGAAAAGTTTTTATCGAGATGTAAGGCATGTGTACTTGTAAAGGGAAAAGAGAAAGTGATTGGTTCTCAGTGAAAGTAGTTTGCGGCAGGGGGGTTTGAAAGTCTCCATGGGGTTTTTTTGTTTGTTTATGGTTGGGGTTGTTAGAGAGGTAAATGCAAGAGTTTTGGAAAGAGGGCAAGTAATAAAGTCTGTTGGGATAGAGAGCTGGAAGTGTCAGTTGTTGTTCGCTGATGATACAGCGCTGGGGGCCCTGATTCATGTGAAAACTGCAGAAGCTGGTGACTGAGTTTGGTAAAGTGTGTGGAAGAAGAAAGTTAAGAGTAAATGTGAAAAAGAGCAAGTTAAAAGGGTTATATTTGGTTGAGGGCCCAAGTCAATTGGGAGTGAGTTGAAGGGAGAAAAACTGGGGGAAGTAAAGTGTTTTAGAAAATCTGGGAGTGGACCCTGGCAGCGGATGGAACCATGGAAGCGGAAGTGGAATCATGGGGTGGGGAGGGGGCGAAAATTCTGGGGGCCTTGAAGAATTTGGGGAAAGTCGAGAACATTAACT
This sequence comes from Panulirus ornatus, assembly GCF_036320965.1. Classification (NCBI taxonomy): domain Eukaryota; kingdom Metazoa; phylum Arthropoda; class Malacostraca; order Decapoda; family Palinuridae; genus Panulirus; species Panulirus ornatus. Next base: position 14,652,292 of record NC_092248.1, read on the forward strand.
CGGAAAGCAAAAAGGGGTATGTTTAAAGGGAACAGTGGTTCCAACAATGTTTAAGGTTGTGAGGCGGGCTAGGGATAAAAGTTGTGCGCAGAGGATGGATGTGCAGGTAAATGAAATTTTTGAGGACAATGTGTGGTGTGAGGGGTTTTAAATCGAGTGAGTAACGTAAGGGTGAGAGAGATGTTGGAAAAAAAAGAGCGTGGTTGAGAGAGCAAAGAGGGTTTTTTTAAAGGGGTTTTTGGGCACAGGGAATGAGTGAGGAAAGATTGACCAAGAGGATAATGTGTCGGAGGTGGAGGGAACGAGAGAAGAGGAGACCCAAAATTTGGGGGGTGGAAATGATGGAGTGAAAAAGATTTTGTTTGATCGGGCCTGAACAAAGCGGATGTGAAAGGAGGCAAGGAATAGATAAATTGGAGCGAGTGGTATACCGTGGTTTATTCTTTTCAGTGATTGAATCAAGGGGATGTGGGAAACGTCTGGGGTAAACCCGGAAAGCTGTGTAGGTTGGGGTATATTTGCGTGTGTGGACGTTTAAGTCAAAGTGTATGGGGGGGGGGTTTGGGCCATTTCTTTTGCGTTTCCTTGCGCAACCTCGCAAACGCGGAGACGCGACAAAACAAGGAAAAAAAAAGAATATATATATAATATATATATAAATATATATATAATTATATATATAATATATTATATAAATATATAATAATATATATATATATATAATATATATATTTACATATATATATATATATATATATATATATAAAAAAAATATAATATATATATATATATATATAAAAATATATAAATATATATATATGTATATATTATAGGGGAGAAAGAATACTTTTTCCCAAAGTGTTTCCCCTTCGTGTCGTAAAAAGCGACTAAAAGGGAGGAGCGGGGGGTGGAAAACCTCCCCTCTCATCAAATTTTTTTTTTTTTGTTTTTTCTTTCCAAAAGAACGAACAGAGAAGGGGGCCAGGGAGGATATTTCCCCAAGGCCCAGTCCCTCTGTTCTTGACGCTACCTCGCTAACGCGGGAAATGGCGAGTAGTTTGAAAGAAAAGAAAAAATATATATATATTATAATTCAGATATAGTCTTATTACCTTTATAAAACATGAAAATCAACAAACACTGTTATTTACTATTTATTGTTTTCTGTTTTATGATAATCACAACGCCAAGGGGGCAATGGGGTTTTTTACAATCGGAATCCATGTGGAAAAATCGGAGGAAACATCTTGTCCAGATAACTATTTCTCTTCCTTATTTGAAAATTTATATCCCGCGTTATACAAATGCCCCCCGACGCCCTGAATGACACAAATTCCAAGTCTTAGTTTAAGTTTGACCTGTCTTTGGGAAATACAAGTTCTTAGCTTTTGGGAACACTTTTTATCTCTTCTGGATTCACAGGAGCTTGCATGACGCGTTCATTCTATCATAGCAGGCTTTCCACTTGATCTACCCGCGTGTATCATTGACTACATGAAGTTTTATAAGTTCGCTGGGGCCCCAATTCTCAAACCGGAG